>NC_053028.1:701169200-701183287 GCF_003073215.2 Triticum urartu
AAGAGTAGGAAGTGCGGTTCGTCTCGGTACATTGAGGTGGTCGGTGAGGATGGTGAGAAAAAGCAGCTAACCATCCCCGTTAAGGTTCTTCGGTATCTTGATTTTATAAAAAGACTGCAGCGCCTTTTCATCACGAAGGAGTCTGCCAAAATGATGAAGTGGCACAAGGAAGGTATAAGGTACAATCCAAAAAAATCACATCCATCGGGAGGGGAAGCATGGAAGTCATTCGATGAAGAATACCCCGAGGAAGCAGCCGAGGCTGGGAATGTCAGAATAGCCATATCAGGTGATGGGTTGAATCCATATGGTATGTCGTCCAATCCATACAGCTGCTGGCCTGTGTTTGTAATTCCGCTCAATCTTCCTCCCGGTGCCCTAATGCAACGGAAGACCATGTTCTTGTCGCTCATCATTCCGGGGCCTGACTACCCGGGGAAGCAATTGGGTGTGTTTATGCAGCCGCTTGTGGATGCTTTGCACCATTCTTGGTACTTTCCGAGGTTGACATACGACCGGGATCTGCAGAGAAATTTCTTGATGAAAGTTTGGTTGCACTATTGCATGCATGACTTTCCCGGCTATGCTCTATTCTGCGGATGGTGTACAAGTGGTAAGATGCCATGCCCAGTGTGCATGCAGGCTCTGCGAATGATTTGGCTGAGTAAGGGTGGCAAGTATGTAGCCTTTGACCTGCATCGACAGTTCCTCCCTCCAGACCATCCAGACAGGGAAGACAAGAAGAACTTCACGAAAGGCCGGGTTGTTCATGAAGTAACCGAGATTCCAACATTTTCGGGGGCAGATGTTCTTGCTCAGCTAAAAGCTCTCAAGCCTAAAGTCAAAGGCAAAGGCAAAGGCAAAGGCAAAGGCTTCGAGGGATATGGTGAGACGCACAACTGGACCCACATTACCCCCTTCTCGCAGCTTCCGTATTTCAAGGACCTCAAACTTCCTTACAATATTGATGTGATGCACACCGAAAAGAATGTGGCAGAGTCCCTTTTCCACACGATCCTCAACATTCCTGATAAGACGAAGGATAACGTAAAAGCTAGAGCCGATCAACAGAGAATTTGTGATAGACCACGCCTGAACATGAAGCCTCCCACAGGCAGTCAAAAATACTGGTTCAAGCCAGATGCTGACTTTGTCCTTAAACCGCAAAAAAAAGAAGTACTTATCTGGCTGAAACAAATTTCGAAGTTCACCGATGGTTATGCATCGAATATAAGTAAGGGAGTCAATCTTTCAACGGGCAAAGTGACCGGCCTGAAGAGTCATGACTACCATGTATGGATTGAGCGGATAATGCCGGTGATGGTTCGAGGCTATGTCCCCGAGCATGTCTGGCGAGTGCTTGCCGAGCTTAGCCATTTCTTCCGCACGCTCTGTGCTAAAGAAGTAAGTAAAGAGGTGATTGAAAAATTGCATAAGAAGGCACCGGAGTTGATAGTCAAGCTAGAGAAGATCTTTCCGCCAGGCTTCTTTACTCCGATGACACATCTCATTCTGCACCTCGCGAACAAGGTATTGTTTGGGGGCCCTGTGCAAAATCGCTGGCAGTACGGCCCTGAGAGGCAGAACAACCATCTCCGACGGAAATGTGGAAACAAAGCTAAGATTGAAGCTTCCATAGCTGAGGCAGTTATCCTAGAGGAGGTGTGAGACCTCAGGACATCATACTATCCAGACCACGTTCCCCATCTGCATAACAAGGTGCCTCGATACAATATAGAAGAGCCCAAGTATCAACCCAGGCTCGATTTATTCAACGCGCAAGGTGGGAGGGCTGGAGCCTCGAAATCTTATAACATGCCACGACAAGAGTGGGAGGACCTCATGTTCTATATCTTGCACAACATCAAGGAAGTTGAGGAAGTGTGGATGAGGTAATACCACTACACCATTCCTTTATGTCTTCCACATCATCATGTTTCATGTTCACTTAGTCCCGGTCTAACACCGCTTATCTTTTTTTAGTGATTTCGTTCAAGAGGAATGGACGGGAGTGAATCCTCCTACTGAGGCGGAGGCACTTACTCTTCTCCGTCATGGAAACCCTGGACGTAAAAATTTTGTTGCTTGGTTCATGGAGAAAGTAATTTTCCACACTCCCCTATTAAATACCTACTTCAACATTTATTAGTTAACCGAACTAATGCACGCAACAATTTCCATTATACTTGTAGGGAAAAGATCCGAACATATCTATGGATGATGAATTGAGATGGGTTTCCATGGGTTTTGACCCTGCCGTCATGACATGTAAAAAGTATGATGTGAATGGGTATCGCTTCCATACAGAGGAGCACCAAAACAGCCGCCCCGATCCCAAAACTATAAATACTGGAGTGTACACCCCCGGTCAAAATTCAGTAGACTACTACGGAAGGGTACAAAATATATACGAGGTTAAATTCCGCCAGGGGCGTGAGACCCTAAGTCTGCCTGTGTTCAAATGCCGATGGTTCGATCCGCGGGAGGGGGTAAAACATACGCCTTCCATTGGTTTGGTCGAAGTTAAACCATCAACCGTCTATGCCGGAGCCGATCTCTTCATTGCGGCTACCCAAGCTACACAAGTATATTATCTGCCTTACCCATGCCAGAAAGTGTATCTAAAGGGTTGGGAAGTTGTGTTCAAGGTGTCGCCACATGGTAAGCTACCAGACCCGAATGAAGACGATTACTACAACATTAACCCCATGACATACGAGGGAGTGTTCTATCAAGAGCAACCTGATGATGATGATGATGGATGATGTGGTTAGAAACGATGACGCTAGACCATTGGGTGATGATGATGTGGACCCAAACGTCGACGATGCACGGAATGATGGTGAGACCATTGTCAATGAAAATGACATACTTATGCTAGAAAAGTTAAACGAAGACGCTGACGACGAGGAAGAGCCTCCACCTCCGTCGGACAACGAAGATGATATGATTGATAGTGATGATGAGACGGACCGAGAAAGAGGTTAACAACAGTGATGATTCATATGGGTTCTAGCAGATGTACGTTTCAAGTATTTTTTTCTATAGTTTAGGAATATGCCTTTTTATGCATTTTTATTAATGTGTTTATTATCATGCCTTTTCCTTCATTTCATTAATTTACTAATTGCTTTTTCTCTTTTCAATGCAGGTTCGTGGAACATGGGCAAGGGGAAGGCCGACGGCGTGGGTTTCCTACGCAAGGTCGTCGGCCTGCCTAGTCGGAGTGGTCGAGCACGTAATCCTCCCCCTCGGCTACTTGACGATGACTCCTCACAGGGAGGTCGAGGGAGAGGTGCCCCTAGAGGAGGAGGGGGCGGGGGGAGAGCCTCTAGAGGACGAGGTGCTGGGGGGAGAGCCACTACAGGGGGTCGCGGCCAGAAAGAGCGCACCCTCACCGACTTAGGGGTGTTGTCTTCGAGGCCCTCCTCTAGTGAGGTACCCTCCTCTAGTGAGGCAGGCGAGGAGGAGGAGGAGGAGGAGGAGGAGGAGGCAGGCGAGGAGGAGGAGGAGGAGGAGGAGGTTGGGGAGGGGGAGGCAGGCGAGGAGGAGGGTGGTGGCGGGGATGATGGTGGTGACGGGAAGGGGGTTGACAAGAAGGGGTGGCTGCGTGGTAACGCAAAGCTACCAAAGCAGGTTCCGGCTACTGAGGAGCAGAAGTGGCTCATTGAGCCCACGGGAAAAGAGTAAGTGGTTCATTATTTTGCTTGTCACATGCTTATTCCGGTTGTTATTTATTTTGCTTGTCACATGCTAATAGTTCATTCTTTTGCAGCAACTGGATATATTCTAAAGGGGTCCGTATTCCCAACGGCCTCATCACCGTCTTGCTGAAGTTATATTGGCCGGGGTTGTACTGTCCTGATCCAGTCAGGCAGCCGGACCGTCGGGTTTTGGCCACGAGCTGGGACCACTGGGAAGCGGCCCGCCACGCGGACCATGAGACCCATGCCAAGGCCGTGATCACTACTTTCTGGGTGAGTTCTCTTCAGAAGCACAAGTCCATTCTAGTTTCATGAATGATTTAACTCATGGCTTCTCCCATTCTTGTTTCATGCATGATTGTAGAAATTCTATCGAGTTCTTCCGGAGCACAGGGCTAGAGCGGACCAGATCGTGCTGCGCCAATGCAAGAAGAAGGCCCGCCAGATGCAGTACGAGGTGCGCTATGTGGCCATCTCCACATACTACCACGACTATCTTGGTGTGAAGATGACCAAGGAAGAAGCGCGGAGGATGGGCATTACCTTGGAGAGGCCCGAGTTCTTGGCGGTAAGTATAAAAGATTTTTCATTATGCTTTCATATATTATGCTTTCATTACCTTGTGGTACATTATGCTTTATGCTTTATGCTTCCATAACACCAATTTGGACACACCTACATGCCATTATGCTTTTATTATGTAGGTGTGTCCAAATTGGTGTTATGGAAAAGACGAGTCCTGGGCGGCATTGGTGGATCTTTGGTGTGATGAGGCTGGAGCCTGGGCGGCTATGAGAACCAAAAATAAGGCTAACCGAGGGACGGAGGGAGTACATGCTCAGGGAAACCGAATACTTATCTCCTACAAGCAGGTTAATGTATGACTAACCCCATTAAACATTCTTCTTCTATTTACCATCACTTTCTTATGTATGACTAACCTCTGTTTGGTGGTGCAGGAGGAGAAACTGAAGCGGCCGCTCTCACACATGCAGGCGTGGGAGATCGCCCATACGCGGAAGGACCCCAAGCCTGGCGAGCCCAAGTACTACAGCAAGAAGACCGCAGAGAGGAAGAAGGCCTACTCCGAAGCGTATCTGGAGTTACATCCTAACACACCTGACCCCATTGCGGCGCCTCTGGACGACATGGCGGTGGTGAGGATGGGGCCCAAGGAGCACGATCGGGAGGCGGTTCTCGATGCTGTGATCACTCCTAGTATCTCCTACACACAGCTTCGTCGGATCGACCCGAGCCTGAGCCAGCGCACGAGCCAGCCAGTGACTAGTACACAGTACCTCTTTCAGGAGCAACAATCTGTAAGTATTTTCCCTCTTATCTTCATTTCTCACTTCATTTCCGCATTTAGTAGTTTTTATGAGTTCCATCATGTCATACCGTAGGCCTACATGGAGTACACACGCCAGGAGACCATGGCGGTTGGCATCAGCTTTATGACACCAAGTGCAGAGGATAGCCAGATGCAGCAGCTTTTCAGGATATGGGCCGCAGGTGTCCTCAGTTCCCTCCAGCACAATGCCCTCCAGCACAACCAGTGCTGATGAGCGAGGAGTTTGTGGCACAGAACGCTGGCCCCTCGCCGGTTAGTTCATCCCCAATCTATTCACCCAAAGCATGTCATGCCTTTCAACACAGTCATAGATCCCGTGCATATGTCTTTTCAACATGCAGGGAACAGGTGGATCTACCGTTGGCAGTGGTCTTCGCAGCACTCCGGAGACACGGAGCCCGACCACTCCGATCCACGGAGGCGGAGGAGGAGGCGGTCTTGGCGGTAGCGCTGCCGCTAGCAGTGACGACCTGGGCTTCGGCGGTCTTGGCGGTGACGACCTCCGCGGTGCTCGATGATCCTTGTGTGGTGATGATGCTTGAGATGACTTGTGTGTGGTGATGATCATTTAGATGACTTGTGTGCTTCTCTATATGCTTATGCTTATGTTGGTTGTGATGATGTTCATTTAGAGACTTGTGTGTGATGATGCTTATGCATATATTGTTGTGATGGTGCCGGATGATATCCCGTTGTGTTTTATATGTCTATCCCATCATATATATCTGCTGATATGTGCTGTTATTTGAATTGAATTGATTTGAAAACAAACAGAAAAAAGAAAAAAAAGCAAAAGCAAACTATGCCGACGGCTAGGCCGTCGGCATAGGGCTAGCGTGAGCTCCCAGTAGCTGACACGTGGCACCTATGCCGACGGCCTAGCCGTCGGCTTAGTTTAAAAACTGTGCCGACGGCTAGGCCGTCGGCATAGGCGCCCACGTGTCAGCTACTGGGAGCTCTGTATGAAGGACTATGCCGACGGCCTGGCCGTCGGCTTAGTTTCAAATTATGCCGACGGCCAGGCCGTCGGCATAGCCCTGGTCCTAGAGCAGCGGCTGGTCGCCACGTGGCACACCTATGCCGACGGTCGGCCGTCGGCATAGTGGTGCCACGTGGCGACCGTTCGTTGGGCAGACTTGACGGCGGCCGCCGTTAGGCGTGTAGTTGCCGACGGCCAGGGCCGTCGGCATAGATGTACGGCCCCCGTCGGCGTATCATATATGCCGACGGTCTTTCTATGCCGACGGCCTCCCTGGCTGTGCCGACGCATATGTTGCCGACGGCCCTATGCCGACGGGGGCCGTCGGCATAGGCCTATCCCGACGGGACTCAGGCCTATGCCGACGGCCCTGGCCGTCGGCATAGGGGGCGATTCCGGTAGTTGATACCTCCAGTGTACTAGATGACCCTTGATGAATCGACGATGCTGACTCTCCCTGCTGCAGCCTCCTACCATATATGGACTCAAGCTTACTGCAATCAAAAAATTGCATTCTCCTGAGAGATGCAGGGATGTTGAAGACCTCAACCAAGCTTTTACAATCCCATATCTGCAGAGACTCTAGACGTGGCAGGAACTGACTCGTTTCTGACTATGTTGATGGCCCAGCAGGAGCTTGTGCATATCCAGTCAGATTCTCGCAGAAGCCAATCAGAAGCCTCCTCAAGGATACCAATCCTTCTAACTCTTTTTCTGGCCAGTGGACAAGCACATCGGAGCTGAAAATTGACAAATCTTGAAGGTGTACCAAACATGCGCACAGCTCTGTCACATCTGTTAAATTGTGATCCAAATTCTAGTACCGTATTGGACTAGACGTAGTACATACGGTGTGGGCCTTTTGCGTTGGTACCGACGCGTACGAGTACAACTCGTTTACTTGTCCTACAAGGACTCCTATGTGTTGCCCCTCATATATACCCCATGTAGTCGCACCTCAGACGGCCTGTCGTCTCGTGCTTGTAATACTCCTCCTCATAGTGATTGCACCTTCGTGCATCCATGGTTTTCTCCCGCAAGGGTTTCCATGTAAAAATCCGTGTCTCTCTTTGTCTCGTTTATTTCTCGTTATTATCTAACAAGTGGTATCAGAGCCAAGTTTATAGATACGAGATTTGAGATGAGAGAACTAAGGCTGCGTGTCCTGTGCGCCGCCGCCAGCTCGCCGAGACCGACAGCTTCGCACCGCTGCAGAAATCCACCGAAGCCCAGCCTCGTGTTCCGGATCGGAGACAAACTTCACTGCGTGGCCGTCAAATCAAGTCGTCAAGAGTTTCCGCTGCGTTCCAATCCGTTCCTGCAGCTGTTTTAGATCGGCGTGTGGCTACAGCCGTTCCTGGCCGTTCCGCTGTTGGCCTACTCGATTCAAGTCCCGAGATTTATCTACTCATGGCTTCCATGAAGTACGATCTTCCGCTGCTGGACCGTGACACAAGGTTTACCCTATGGCAAGTCAAGATGCGGGCGTTGTTGGCACAGTCCGACTATGATGAAGCACTGGATAGTTTTGGAAAACAAAGGATTCAGGACTGGACTGATGAGGAGAAAAGAATTGATTGTAAGGCTTTGTCACAAATTCAACTCCATTTTCATAATAATATTTTGCAGGAAGTTTTGAGCGAGAAAACTGCCGCCGCTCTATGGTTAAAGCTCACTAGTGCAGAACCGGCCTTTAGTGCCGGTTCATGACGGCCTTTAGTGCCGGTTCACTAACTGGCACTAAAGAGTGGGGACTAAAGGCCCCCCATTTAGTATTGGTTTGTCACGAACCGGCGCTAAAGGGCCACCACGTGGCACGAGCCAGGCCCGGGTGCGTCTAGGACATTAGTACCGGTTGGTAACACCAACCGGTACTAAATGTTTGGGTGTTTTTTTAAAATTTTTGCTTTAATTTTGTGTTTTCAATTTGGCTTTATTTTCAATTTAATTTTTTTGTTTGCTGGTATTTCACGATACTACAAATTGTACACGTTATGCATATATATAAATAGATTTTCTCGTACGTAGAACCGCATATATATATATAATATATCATCGAATGTCTCATAGCCAACACCATTAACTATTCACACATACACATGTATATACATATACAATTTCTCCTACATGTTGCCTTGGTGCCTTCGGAGCATGCACGATGCCAAGTGGTTCATGGGGGCGGTAGCGGGTAATAGTATTCTTCTTTGGGATCTATGACCTGGTCGAGCAAAAATCCGGCTATTTCCTCTTGAAGTGCTAGTATGCGGTCCGCTGTTAGGAGATTATCCCGCACCTCTCTGAACTGTTAAGAAGGAGATCAATATGCATGTGTATTAGTTGTGTTACAAGATATCGATAATGGTGTGAATAGAGTTTTGACAACGTACCCAGTCCTGTCTTTGAGATCTGCTCCTTTCGGACGCCATCATGCGAATGTTCTCGCAAACGTAGAATGCACACAGATCATTCCCCGGCGCCTGCTTCAGGGCCTTTACGAGAATGGAATTGAATCAGATAATGATTAATCAAGCATGATAATTAATTAATGGTATTGAAACAAGAATCAAAGAGATGGCTAGCTAGCTAGTACTACTTAATTACTTACCCTTGGTCGATGCCAAAACAACTTTTTTGGCCAATTGCCTGGAGTCACCTTGATGAACTTTGCCCAAGCCCTGCCCGCCAGCAAAGAAAATCAATAGTTCATATCAGGAAATGACGAACTAATAATAGGCTGAGATATAGTTAATAATGATTAAAATTACCTGTTGACTATCCCCTTCATGATGGTGTAGTCTTTATCTTCTTTAAGTAGCGAGTCGAGTAATTCAACTGTTGCTTTGTCAACTTTAATTACTAACAAGATCCAGTGAAAATTGCATGCGCACACATTTGCATGTCTTAATTAAGCGGACATGTGCATAAAATTAATCAACTATATATCGTAAACTGTATACACTTAGTTATTAACATCTAGCTAGCTAGTAAGCAAAAACAGAATTTGTATTAACTCACGTGAAGTTGTAAGAAGTAGTATATCTTCATTGATATTGAGGCACTTCAAGAACTCTAGCATGCTTTCCTCTACACCTGCTTGAGAAGTTGCAAGATTCCATGTATGTCACTCATTAATGGTATTTGGGTCAATGAACCCAATGCCATAGCGTCCCGATTTTTTCATTTCATACATCTTCATCCTGCATATAATACCACAGAAAAGAATATATAGTGAGGATAATTACATGTAATGATTGATCAAAAATTACAGAAAGAAATCACTTACAAACAATAGCAACTGACGAGAGATTTGTCGAGTGCGTCTTGATTGTATAACTGAAATAGTTCTGAATACTCAACGCACAGAGCTTTCTCATGGTAGTAATGCTCCTTATTGACATTCACTATGAGGGACTCTCGATTGGAAATCTTGGTAATGTTCATGTACCATTGATGCAATTCATACATTCTCATTGGGAGGTTCTTGACCTTGTCTGGCTCGACCAAAGGTTGGCCTCGGGCATATTTCTGTTTTATTTCCTCCTCTCTAAGCGGAGACATGGGCTCAATTTCGAGGAGTTGTCCAACAGAGATTCTTGAGCATTTCAGCCTGCATTATATGATCCTCCGTTATTACCACATCGCCAGCTGGGGAACTTTAACGGTTTACCCACAATAATATTGTGGTGCGCGGTACTCCTCTCATGTGTTGTTGGCACAACAAGCGGGCAGCGGGATCGAGTTGCGCCGCCTGTTCTCCCAGCTGGGGAACGGTTTTCCCGCATTTTTTGCCCGCTGCTTGTTGGCTCGATCTCGAGCTCACTTCCTTCTTTAGCCGTTCTCGATGTAGTTTCCTGATTTGGCACTCATAGTCCGAGTCAACAGGCTTGGGAGCTGGTTCTCTAGCCATACGAATGAAGTGGTCAATTACTTTCTCAGGCACTTTCTCCTTTGGCGTCGGTGCCGGTTTCGGTCCAAAATGGGCGTCCACTTGGGCCTGCACTATGGCTGCGTTTTGCTCCTTAGTCATGTCGTAAGGCCTCTAAGGAAGAGGAGCGAGGCTTGGACCATATTTATATCGCTTGTCTCCGCCTGTACTTCCTGAACTACCTCGACTCGTACCGCTACGCACCATAGCTGCGGCATGTCTCTTCTGCGATTGCTGAGACGGCGGAGACGGCTGACGTGGTAGTTGGACCAGGAGAAGTGGCCTGACGATGTGCCGGACTTGAAGCAGGAGGTGTGGCCTGACACGGTGCCAGACTTGAAACCGGAGAAGTGGCATGACGTTGTGCCGGACTTGAAACCGGAGGAGTCAGCTCACGCGTTCGGGGACTTGGAGGAGGTGGCGGACTTCGAGGAGGAGTCGGCTCGCGCGTTCGTGGACTTGAGGAGCGGGAGTCTGCTGACTCGGTGGCGGACTTCGAGGAGGAGTCGGCAGACGACGCGGTGTCGGTGGACTTCGAAAGATGATGCAATCCTTTCTCCATAGGATGATACGATGTATGGCCTCTCCCAGTGTGCGCTCGTCTTCACCTCCAGGAATGTCAAGCTGTAGCCCCGAATATGGGTCCACCACTTCATCAACCATGACACGAGCATAGCCCTCTGGAATCGGGATGCAATGGAAGGTTGCTTCGGGGGTAACTGGAAAAGCAACGCCGTCTGCCACCTTCATGAATATGTTCTTCATTTTGGAGTGTAGCTCATAGTTAGTGTTCTCTATGATGTCATCCACAGGGTATGTATACAGCAGTGTGTCGCCCGGGGCAGAACCAACGTTGCTTCTCGGCATGGATGGGACGGTGCTATCCAATGCTGGACGATCATCCGCTTGCTGCTGCCGCATGATCCAAACATTATAGTGGGGCATGAAACCGGACTCAAATAGGTGGACGTGAATGGTTCTTGACGTAGAGTAACTGTGACCATTCTTACAGCCAGCACATGGACAAGGCATAAAACCATCTGCCCGCTTGTTTGCCTCAGCCGCAAGCAGAAAAGTATGCACACTGAACTCAGGAGAGCATCGGTCATCATACATCCATTGTCGGCTCATCTTCATTACACAACACCGAATAACCAAATTAATACAAGTTCATACATAAAGTTCATACATAAAGTTCATACAACTTAATTAAATGCAACAAACAAATAACTCTCTAGCTAAAGAATTTAAATGCAACAACAAATGCGATCAAGATCGCAACTAAGGTAACAATTGATCCAACAGCATAATGATACCAAGCCACACTATCAATGGCATATTTTCTAATCTTTCTAATCTTCAAGCGCATTTTCTCCATCTTGATCTTGTGATCATCGACGACATCGGCAACATGCAACTCCAATTCCATCTTCTCCCCCTCAATTCTTTTCAATTTTTCTTTCAAATACTCGTTTTCTCTTTCAACTAAATTTAACCTCTCGACAATAGGGTCGGTTGGAATTTCCGGTTCACATACCTCCTAGATAAAAATATCTATGTCAACTTGATGGGCATAATTTGTCATAAACACGAAATGAAACTACTAGTTTTAAAAGAGAATATACCAGGAGAGATCATAACAAGGACGAGGGCCGACGGGGACGGATATCAAAACCATGGCACTATATGTATAACAAACAACGTACGGGTAAGATAATTATACGAGTAACTATATATCCAAATCACACAAACATCAATTTTTATATAAAATTTCATGAACAAGAGGCTCACCACAAGGTGGTGCCGGCGACGGGACGGTGCGGGCGATCGACGGTGGTTACGACGGAGATTTAGAAGGCACTAAGTAAACCACACCTACATATGCAAACTAAGTGTTATTTTTGACCTCAAATTGCATATAAATCAAATACTAGCAAATATAATTCCTCCCAAATTAATCACTATACAAAGCATTGCAAGAGCTAATCTAGCAATGAGAAGTGAAAGGACAAAGTTGCTAACCTTTGTGATCATTTGAATGGATGGGGGCCTTCAAATCTTGACAAATTTTGGGCAAAATTTGTGAGGAGCTCGAGGAAGAGAGGGGAAGAACAGAGGAAGTGAGGGGAAAGGGGAAGAACAGAGTGGCTCGGGTGGACGAAGGGTTTATGTACGTCGACCTTTAGTACCGGTTCGTGCCACGAACCGGTACTAAAGGTGCTGGACGGGCCCCAGACTGACAACACCCTGCCACCACTCTCTTTAGCACCGGTTCGTGGCACGAATCGGTGCTAAAGGTTCGCCACGAACCGGTATTAATGAGAACGGTCGGCTAGCCATTGGAACCGGCACTAATGGACTCATTAGTGCCGGCTCAAAATCAAACCGGCACTAATGTGTCTCAGATTTGCCCCTTTTTCTACTAGTGGCTGGAAGGGATTTGCATGACTAAAGATCTCACCAGCAAGATGCATCTGAAGCAAAAATTATTCCTGCACAGGTTACCCGAGGGAGGTAATGTTTTGAATCATATTTCAGAATTTAAGGAGATCATATCTGATCTTGCTGCAATGGAGGTTAATTATGAAGAGGAAGATACTGCTTTAATGTTACTTTGTTCACTGCCAAGTTCTTATACCAATTTTAGAGACACCATATTATACAGTCATGATACTCTCATGCTTAATGAAGTTTATGAAGTTTTGAACTCTAAGGAGAAGATGAAATTAATGGTACCTCATGATGGTTCAAGTTCATCCCAAGCCAAGGGATTATCTGTTCGTGGCAGGACAAAGGAGAAGAACTCACCAAATGGAAACAGAGGCAAAAGTAAGAACGGCTGCAGGGGCCGATCGCAATCCAGAGACAAGAAGTATTGCAGATATTGCAAGAGAGACGGGCATGACATCTCAGAGTGTTTCAAGTTGTAGAACAAGGAAAAGAGGAAAGGTAACAAACAAGGTGAAAATTCTGCTAACGTTGCTCGTGATAATAGTTCCGATGATGCTCTTGTCGTTATTGCTGGATGTGCTGAGACCAATGATGAGTGGGTACTTGACACTGCATGTACTTTCCATATGTGCCCGCATAGAGATTGGTTTACTACTTTTGATTCCACTACTTGTGCTGGTTCCGTTTTGGGTTTTGATAATTCACCATGCAAGATTGAAGGCATAGGTTCTATTCGAATCAAGATGTTTGATGGCATAATCAGAACTTTGACAAATGTTCGGTATATTCCGAAGATGAAGAGAAATCTTATCTCTGTTAGTGCCCTTGATGCAAAGGGATACAAGTATTCAGGTGGAGATAGTGTTTTGAAGGTCACCAAAGGCTCCCTTGTTGTGATGAAAGGTGATTTAAGTTCGACCAATGGTCTTTATTACCTTCGAGGTTCTACAGTTTCAGGTAACGCTACTCCAGTTGTTTCAAACAATTCTGATTGTGATGCTACTAACCTTTGGCATATGCGTCTTGGACATATGAGTGAACTTGGTTTAGCAGAATTAAATAAAAGAGGTCTCCTTGATGGATATGAACCTGGTAAATTAAAATTTTGTGAGCATTGTATCTTTGGCAAGCACAAGAGGGTGAAGTTCAACACTTCGACTCATACAACTAAAAGTATTCTTGATTATGTGCATTCTGATTTATGGGGACCATCTCGCAAGAAGTCACTAGGTGGTGCTAGTTACATGCTGACTATTATTGATGATTATTCGAGAAAAGTTTGGCCTTATTTCTTGAAGCATAAATATGAAGCATTCTCAGCAAGAGTGGAAGATTATGATTGAAAGACAAACTGAAAAGAAGGTAAAGATACTTCGCACTGATAATGGTATGGAATTCTGTTCTAAGCAATTTAAGAATTATTGCAAGTCTGAAGGCATTGTCAGACATTACACCGTTCCTTATACTCCTCAACAAAACGGTGTTGCTGAGCGTATGAACAGGAACATTATTTCCAGAGCCCGTTGCATGTTGTCCAATGCAGGTTTGCATAGGCGTTTTTGGGCTGAGGCCGCTTCCACTGCTTGTTATCTCATTAACCGTTCACCATCTATTGCACTTAATAAGAAAACTCCAATGGAGGTATGGTCTGGTTCACCTGTTGATTATTCATAGTTG
>NC_053028.1:701184287-701243602 GCF_003073215.2 Triticum urartu
CCCCCCCCCGTGGATCGCCTTTTCGGTTTTGTAAAAAGCAAAAGAAAATGATAAAAACTTCAAAAATTAAAATCCTTCGAGATGTAGTTATGTTACTACATATACTAGTTAGGAAAATTTAAAAACTTAAATTTGGACATGTTTTGCAAAAAGTGTAGGGAAAATGTAAAAACGGCTATAACTTTTGCATACGATGTTAGAAAAAACGTATAATATATCAAAATGTTTCAAAAATTAAAATCCTTCAAGATGTAGTTATGTTACTACATCTACTAGTTAGGAAAATTTAAAAACTTAAATTTGGACATGTTTTGCAAAAGTGTAGGGAAAATGTAAAACAGCTATAACTTTTGCATACGATGTCAGAAAAAAACATATAATATATCAAAATGTTCAGCATGAAAATCCGCATCCGATGGAGATGACCTATGGCCTGTTTGCAAATTTTTAGAATCCTCAAATTCTAAAAGGAAAAAAAGTTAAGCTCAAATTTCAGATTTTTTTTAATTTTGGTCAAATCTGGTCAAACTGTGGTCAAACTACTTATTCAAGAAGTATTAGTGTTACTAAATAATTATTCAAGAATAGTAGTGTTACTAAATAATTATTTCATTTTTTTGAATTTTGGTCAAATCTGGTCAAATTGTGGTCAAAATGTGGTCAAACTCCTTATTCAAGAAATATTAGTGTTACTAAATAATTATTGTTTTATAGAACAATAGTTTTAAACTCAAACAGTGAAATGTGTGACTTCATGCTCAAGCTAAACTCCCGAGGGTTAATAGGATTGACATCTTACTATTGTCAGGAAAACAACAAGTGCAGACTTGGAATCGAGGGAGAATAGAACCCGGAAGTTCAGTGTGCTCAGGCTGGAGTAGTGAGAGGATGGGTGATCGTTCGGGAAGTTAGATGATTTGGAATGATGAGGGGTGATTAGAGATTAAATTGAGCAGTGATGAGGTTGATTAGAGATTAGAGCTTAAAATAATTCAGAAATTTGAAAATTCGGGCAAAAAATTCAAAAAAAATCAATTTTTTTCAAAGCACGAGTTAGTAGTAGCACGGGTTTTTACCCACGCTACTACTAACGGACGTAGTAGTAGCACGGGTGGCACCCGCGCTACTGCTATACGTTAGCTGTAGCGCCTTATTAGTAGCGCCGGCCCCCGCGCTACTAATAGGCCCAAAACCCGCGCTACTGCTAGGCTTTTCCCTACTAGTGACAGAGCACCCAAACACGAGCAGTTAGTAAGGCAACTGCAGTGCCCAAATCACAAGGACCACCACTCCGAACCCGAAGTCAACGCTTAAACCAGAAGAAGAATTCGGTTTGTGCCTACTGGTGATCAAGTGGCAGATGGCTTTACCAAGCCATTATCATTGCGGCAGCTGGAGCCCTTTCGACACAATCTCAACTTGGATAGTTGTGATTGAGGGTGAGTGTTAAACATTGCACTCACGGTATTATGTATAAACCGTGATAGTTGTGACGTGTGTGTTGTAAACTAGTTAGGATAGGTTAGGTATTGAGATAAGATCCTAGTAGTTAGTTTAAGCGATCTATCTCTACCTAACCTAAACCCTAACCTCCTCTACTCCTATCGCCGCCGCACCTTGTGGCTATATTAACACGCAGCGCGCCCCTGCAGATGCATGCGCTTCAGCACCTCCTTTCACAGTGACAACAACTTTTATTTACTCACAAGTGGAGTTCAGATATTTTGTGGATCAAACCTGCCCGATAGTGAATTCACTGGTAATTTAAAAAGTATTCAAGCATTTTTTTAAAGCCACACAATTTAAAAAGTGTTGACGCCTTTTAAAAATAATATTTATTCATTTAAAAAAATATATTTGATTTAAAAGCGAGTCGGGGTATGAGGGATGTGTATGAACCAGGTGCAGAGTGTAGCTCGTCGAGGGTGGTCCTCATGTCCAAATAGACGAGATTGATTTCAAAAGTTCTAAACATACTATTGCGTTGACGCGGTTCAACGACAACTTTGTCATCAGCTAACAGGGTAACTCTCTTGTTATTAATTAATGGATGAGCTAAAACATTTTGCCTCCATTTCGGAAAGAAAAACTACACCTGAAGGAATTTTTGAGCTGCTGCCGTACGAGATCAAAATAAAGCACAAAGGAGTTTTAGCAAATGCAACTGTTGTGTACGTACTTCAATACTTGCAACCGTATAAGTGCAATCCACATCTCTAGCAATACATATTAATTGAAAAACCAGTAAGATCTTAGAAAAGCCTTACCTGCAATTTAATCATATTCATCATTAAAATTTGTTTGTCCTTCATGGATTTTTTTTGGTTTGTATAGATTTAGCTTAAAAAGAAAACCACTATAGTCCTAATTTTGATAAGACAAAATAATTATAAAATAAATCATTGTACGTCTTATTATTAAGTTCCATTATATATCATTAATGTATCAATCTTCATGAGCACAAACAATAATAATTCAAATGGCCCTCACAAGAAATTATTCCGGAAAATACTTGACATACGGACTGATTCTAGGGGCATGCTGTTACGGACAAACGTGCCTTTCGCTAATTCATCTCTCCACCTAAGAATTTCAGGGTGGGGTTCCCTTCCTTTCAACGGTGATGCTACCTCTCTCCTTAGACCTCAATCCATAAAAATGTGCCCGTAAATGTAGCATCTCTGAATTATTCCAATTGTTAGCTCATGCAGATGCAGGGATTGATGACTAGTCTACCTAATTGGCTTTCACACTGGGCAAGGAGCCCCCAATACAGAATGATTAATTGATTGATTGACACTGATACATCAATGCTGTTATGGCTAAATAACTATTGCGCTTAATGCAATTACACAATTGCACAAAAGTATGTGAATAGGCTTCACAATGTGTAATTGAACAATTGCACATTTCTAGTCCTAGAGTTAAAGACAAATCTCAATTTTTGGACATTAGACTGCACATTTGTTTTATCCTACAATTCCCCGGAAAAAGATATTATAGTTCTAGCTAGGCTTCTCCATGTGTAACTATCTGGCTACATATTTGTTACTTTAGGTTGCACAATGTGTATTCCGGCTGAAAAATTGACATTGTTTATTTTAGTTCACAGAGCGCTACAAGAATGGTGAACGGATGGCATAGCTCAAACTCAAAACTATTGTACAGTACACTGTCAAAGTAAAAGCCTTCGTCTAGGGTATGGAGGAAACTAAATTCAGTAGAGCACACATTTGCTAAATTTATAGTTTTTTCATTATATTACAATTGGAAACGATTGCGGCCGGCAGTCCGGCTGTACTTTCGGCCGGCCGCGCTCACGCGCAAATGCACGCGCCTCGCGCGTAGAGGACACATCATCACACATGGGCCCCACGCAATGCCCTGCTTTCCGTCTTATCTTTTCAGTGCAGCTGCTGTCCACACATTTGAGACGCAAACACCATTCCCCTTCTTTCTTCCACCACGTGCATGCCACTGCTCCTACTGAATTTTTTTTCTCATACGCCATTGCTTGGAGCTACTGCACAGGTCGTGCTCCCCATGAAACTCTTATCATCGCATTTGTGTGTCGCCGTGGTGAAGGGGAGTCAAAAAGGCTGCAAAGAGAGCTACAAGCCATGATGCGTTGTCGCCGCCGTTTGCTCAAGCTGAAGCTGAAAGAGCTACGACGGGTTGGGGCGGCGTGCGACGATAACACTGACGATGCTGGAACCTGCCGACTTTTTTTGTTGGAATGGGGACAGGAAGTGCTACAACCGTGGCAGCAAAATGCTGGAACCAACAGGCGCGACCTCCCGCGGGTCTTTTTTTTTGCGTCAACCAGCCACTGTTTTTGCTGGAACCAGCGATTTTCATAGATGCGTGTTCATAAGTATTTTTTTGCTGGGATTGCAATTTTTGGTGCAGCCGGTGAGAAAGTTTGCTTCAACCGGACTTTTTTTTTGCTGGAAGCATCAATTTTTTTGCTACCACCTTGTTTTGTTTTGTTTTTTGCTTGAACCGCCCTAAATTTTGCTACCAACGTCATTCGATTTTGCTGGAACTGATGTTTTTTCACTTCAATCAAGTAACTAGAGATTTTTGTTGCGATCAATTTCTTGCTGGATGAGGTCAACTCATTTGCTACAATCGGTTTTTTAAAAAGCTTCAACCATGTACTGCGGAAGCTACAACCACGTGCATCACAACTGCAAGTTGTCTACATAGGAGCTACAACCGCAGGCGTCGGTCGCCGGCAAGGCTGCAAGCACAAGCACTCAGAGTTGCAACCGGCAGCAATGTATGCTCGATTGCAACGATGTATGCTTCATCGATGGGAGATTGGAACATGCCGCAACCTCCGGCGAACGGCGGCAATGGAGGAGGTGTTGATGGCCATGAAGAGTGGCTGCGGTGATTTTTTTGCGACTTGTGTGACGAGGCGATGCGAACCGGGGATGCCGGAGGTCTGCGATGGCGACGATGGGGACTGGCGGTGTTGGATCCAGAAACACATGCCCAGTGGCACAGCAGTAGATGCGTGCAGGCTTTACTTTGTCCATGATCCACTTTTTTCGTGTAGGGAGAATCAGTGCGTGGAGACGATGACCTTGGCATGGTTAGAGCATCTCCAACAGCCGCGCTAAGCGCCGCGCGCAAAAAACCTGTTTACCGCGCGCGCTGCGGCTGGTTTTGCGCGCCCGCCTGCGCTGGCTTCAGCAGCCGCGCTATAATGCAGCGCGCGCGACTCGCCGGGCATTTTGCATATATGATATTTTGGACAGAAATGAACATGTGAAATTTGACACAAACAAGTTGATGAATAAAAGTTCATGCCCACAAGTTTAAAATCATGCCCACAAGTTCATCCAACCAAGTTCAAATGCAAACTAAAGTTCAAGACATGAAAGACACATCAATCTTCATCTTCCTCATCTTCGTCTCCGTCCTCATCTTTCGAAGAAGACTCTTCCGCCTCCGAAGATGAATCTTCCTCCCTCTCCTCATCACGCTCCGCATCACGCACCGCATCATGTGAAGCTCCGACGGTGTTGGCAAGATATTCAACGGCATCTTCATGGGAATGTGTGTGAGAAGGCACATCGAAAGACATTGCACCCATGGCGGTCGGAGGTGCACCCATGCCTCCCATGAGAGAAGCAAAACTCATGCCTCCCATGGCGGCCATAGCATCGGAGGGTGCTCCAAAGCCACCCATGCCTCCCATGGCGGCCGGAGGTGCACCCATGCCTCCCATGGCGGCCGGATGTGCACCCATGCCTCCCATGGCTCCGAAGCCACCCATGCCTCCCATGGCGCCGAGGCCACCGCCACCCATGGCGCCGAAGCCACCGCCACCCATGGCGCCGAGGCCACCGCCACCCATTGCACGAACCAAGGCTCTTTTTTGGATCAAGACTTCTTGTTGGGCAAGATTGACATACTCTTTTTGCGCCGCATTGAGGTTAGATGTGTCCAAGAAGAACAAGTGCTTCTCCCATTCCAACAACTTAGCTCGCTCCTTGTTGCTCACTTTCCTCTCCTCCAAAGCCACCTTTCTCTCCTCGGCCGCCACCCTTCTCTCCTCGGCCGCCAACCTCCTCTCCTCGGCCACGGCATCTTGGTTCCTTGCCATTTTCCTCATCTCATTGGCTTCGACCCTTTCCTTCACAATAGCTTCCATAGCATTTTTGAGCTCATCATCTCCTTTCCTCTTCTTCTTTTCGGTTTTGTCTTTCTTGCACCCATCCGGTCGTTTTGGCTTCGAGTATGAAACCGAGTTGGGTGTGGGGCTTCTCTTGCCGTCATCACTTGATGCATCATCCTCCTCCTCATCATCATTCATCTCAATTGCTCGCTTCCGTTTGTTGCTCAAATGCAAATCCTCCAAACCATCACGCTTCTTCCATTTCTCATCATCCTTTAACACTTCATAGCAATGAGGCAAGGTAAAGACCCTGCCTTTCTTGATCTTCCCCTTCTTGGTTGTCCTTGTCTCTTCTTTGAACAAGTTTTGTGCAATGCTGTACTACAAGAAAAACAAAACAAGTTAGCACTTCGGTCACCAAAAACAAGTATGATGAACATATATGAGATGCCACTTACTCGATCATCCTCATTTGTGCCACTTGGGTTAATCTTGTCAACTGCCTTTTGTACGGCCGCCCACTTTTGACAATCTGAGTTGATTATCGACCATCGGGACCGAAGTGATCTCTCGGAGTGGTCAATTCCACTCAAGTTGTGAGCATCAAAGTGTTCTTTCATTCGCCCCCAATACGCGTCTCTACTTTGATCACCTCCAATGGATGGATCCCTCGACACTTGCAAATAAGTATGGCATAGTAAGTTATCATCGTTGGTTGAGTAATTGCCCGCTCTTCCTTTCGGCGCCTCGACAATTCCCGCACCCTCCTCGTCCACCTCAAACTCATGGTCTTCGAAATGGATGTCATTGGTTTGAGACCAATGCGAATTGTTGGACCCAACACCCATAGTGGACATGTATGTATCATCGTTGAGACTACAAAGTTTTTTGAACAATGCAAATAAGCTATCTATATGTGATGATGATGCATTGAAAAAATAAGAAGAAAAGAAAAGTTGGAAATTTTTTCACCTTGGGGGCATTTCGTCGAACACGTGGTGCGCGTCGGCGGCCGGCTCAACGAGTGAGCTTGCCGGCGCTTCGGTAGCCGCCGCGGCCGTCGAACACCCTGCAAGCTTCTTTCCCCTCGCCTTCGTGGTGCCGGAGCCGTCCGCCGCCTTGTTTTTCTTCGCGGATGTTTTGCCCTTCTTCGTCCGCGCCGCATTGGGGACCTTCTTCGACGGTGCGGCGGCGGCACGGGACGGCGCCGGCGCGACGCCACCCGGCGCCGTGGTCATCCGCGGCGGCAAGAGGCTGCGCGCGAGGCCGACGCTCGACGGAGCTCCGGCGGTGGCGACGCCAGCGCTTCCCGCGCTAGGGTTTCCGGCGGCGGCCGCGGGGGGGTCGCGGCTGTACAGCGGGGTGAACGGGGTGCCGGTGTGCGCGTCCATGGGTGGGTGGCAGGGCGCCGGCGCCGGCGCTCGCGGGGCGTAGGACGAGGAGATGAGAGAGTGCGGCGCGAGCGCTCGAGTGTGCCGCGCGCTGTAGCTGGCGCCCGAAATACGCCGCGCGGGTAAGTGTTTTCAACCGCGCGCCCAACCCGTTATAGCACGCGCGCCGTTTTTGCGCGCCCGCTGGAGCGACCCGCCGCGTTGCGCGCGCGCTAAAACGGCCTAATTTGCGGCGCGGCGCTAGTTTAGCGCGGCTGTTGGAGATGCTCTTATCTAACGGTCATTAGCGCATTAATCTAACGATTTAAAAAGGACCGGCCCAAAGTTTCCGCGGGCACACTGGTGCCTATCAGTTGCCTATTACCATAAGAGATTCACGGTAACAAACAACCACCTTTTTGGTAATTGACTACTTGTACAAAAATAATTATGATCAGGAGTTGGTTGCTTTTGTGTATGTGCTTCCTTGCATCAACCAACTAATCACCAAAAATCATGGGTTTTTACGACCTATAAGATCTCATCGGCTTGTGGTGCCCCCTTTAGTGGAACTAGGCTATCTTTGCCACTCACCATGTCGTACACACAATAGGTGGGCATGCCATTGACGATCTTTTGGCAGTCACAACACTTGCATGGGGAGACGGCGCTCCACACGCGGTTCCCTCCTCGCACTCTCTGGTTGTTGTAGTTGTAGTCCTCGGGCGAATCTACCGCCGCAAGCGCTCTGGATCCAGACCCTCCAACAAAGAGGACCTGGCCACCTAAGTCCTTCACCTCTGACCATTCATTCTTTTCCATGTCGGCCTCAAAGACCTGCAGATTCATCGCCCAGTGATCAACCTCGATGGCTAACCGGGGAGTGATGCTCCACCGCACCATCAACAGATTTTCCTCATCAAAAGAAGTGACCAGGTGGAGATAATACGGTGGGAACGTTGCTGCTGCTGGCTGTTCCTTGATGACATGCTGAACGCGTCTCTGAAGTAGCCGTGTCTCCCAGACCAAATCATAGGCGAAAAGGTTCTCCGTCCGGCTGATGGCGAAGACCTTTCCATGGTGGAAGACTGGAAGGTGATGTCTTTGATGAAGCTTCGACCATGGTGCTGATCACCAAACATGGGAACTACACCTTCCCAAGAAAGCACCGTCGGCTGGGTCGCCGTCGTGGTTCTTGGCAAGAAACATCCAAAGTTGAACACCTTGTGGAAGACCGCGCGACAATGAGATGAGATGAGCACACGACGATCTTTTCCAACTGTATGGGCCCTGTCATGCATGGTTCACAGTCGCCGACGACAACGTCGCCACAGTGGCGAGAAGTGCTCCAGCGCGTAGCGGCATGGGATCTCAATGGCGGACATGGATGGGGACAAAGGATTATGTAGGAAGCACCGGCGGAAGAGCTTGTGCTCGTACAGGACCCAGCTACCGAAGGTGGCGCCGGCACGGTAGCCCCTGGGCGCCGCGATGTGGCGCACCTTAAGGTCGTCTTCGGCGAGGCTCTGGTACGCGCCGCGGCCAAAGGTGATGCACGGCATAGCCGTCGGTAACGATGGACCCACCTGCCGCGCGGCGAGGCGCCAACCGTGACAGACCGCGGCGAAGCTGACGCGGTCGGTGTGGCATAGCAGCTGGCTGAGGATGAGGCCCACAAGGTCTGGCGGGAGGTCGGGCCATGGCGAAGAAGTAATCTTGCCGAGGGAGAGATCCATGATCGATGGATCAACAAGGTAAGCTCAATTTGTTAATCGGCTACACTAGGGATGATCGGGCTGATGTAACTACGGATCGATGACATGAGCTTGGTCAGGTTTCGGCTGATATACTCTCTAAAAAGTTTCCACGATTTATGCAACCCCCATATATCAGTCGGGCGGTGCCGTGATGGAATTCCGTACGTGTCTGAACGTGACTGCTTTGATCACGGCGACACACATATCTCGAGAACGTAAATCAAGGGAATTGGTTCCTTTTTGTGCAGGAAAAAGAGGACGTGGACTTGTTGATTTTTTGTTTGAGGGGGACGTGGACTTGTATTTTTTTTTAAGAATCGGACGTGGACTTGTTGATTGGATTGGAGCCACGCGCGCTGTGTACAACAAGCAGCATTAATCGGGGACAAATGCCTCAAAATAACCAAAGCAAGCGATCCAATACAAAGTTTCAGCATCTTTCCTACTGGATTATCTCACGTCAAACTTTTTCAAGTCTGATCAAATCGATAGAAAAAACTGCTAAGATCTACAATATGCAATATATACCTAAATGATAACGCCCACACGTGTGGCACTTGTCAACACGCTCACACATAGTCGTGTTCAATTTATCTGCACGAATTTTAAAGCAGTTGTCACCTGGGTGGAGAGCCACGTAAGCACTCAGCATCGTGTGAGCGTTATTATTTAGTGTCACACATGTGGATGCTCCTCGCCTGAACGAACACACGACGCTCTGTTTACCCACACAAGGCTCGCACGATGATATATGGCAACTACAGTG
Organism: Triticum urartu; assembly: GCF_003073215.2. Taxonomy (NCBI): domain Eukaryota; kingdom Viridiplantae; phylum Streptophyta; class Magnoliopsida; order Poales; family Poaceae; genus Triticum; species Triticum urartu. The sequence continues at coordinate 701,193,810 of NC_053028.1, forward strand.
TTGCATATGTGACAACTAGTTACTCACACATGGTAACTATGGTTGACCATACGCGGTAACTATGATTTGACCACGTGTGGCAACTCCAATTAGTTACACATGGCAACTATATTTAATGATACATGGCAACTAATGTTAATCACACATGGCAACTACAGTAGTTACCGAAAAAGGCTTTTTCCCGCTTTATATATAAAGCACGATCTCAACAACTCGGTACAAACGCACGCCACCACAACATACGCGCACACCCAAGGCATGATACAAAGGCGCTGAGCACGGCAACACCACCCCTAGCACTACCGCCGCGAAGAGATGAAGCCGCATATGACGAACCGTGGGCTCCAAGGCGGCACCTTCAGGAAGGATACGACACCGGAGCGCCGCCACTGCCCAATCCGAGGATCAGAGTTTCCCCCGGAGCCGCACGACGGGCAATGAGAGCCGCGACGACGCCTTCAAGAAGGGAACAAGCTTCGCCGCCGCCGGTCCGTCCGAAGATAGAAGAGTTCTTCACCCCGGATAACACTGACTGCCACCGAACGCCACACCCCGGCAACCATGCCGCCCACACGGCCATGGCCACCGGGCAGCACCAAGCCACGGCCTCTGCCCGAGAGCACCGCGCAACCACCACCAGGGCCGCCGCCCCGGCATCCAAGACCTTGACACCACTTCATCCAAGAGTTGCCGCTATCCCAACCAAAGAGACGAGCGGAAAGGTCCCACCTTTCGCACCCCGGGGCGACCCCTAGCGCCAGGACACAATAGGCTGGCCAGCTGGCCTCCATCGACCCGTCCTGCAGCACCGGGCAGGAGGCGAGCTCAGTTCTGCAACACCGTGCACGAGACGAGGTCAGTCCTGTAGCACCATGCGCGAGACGAGCTTAGCCCTGCGGCACTGTGCACGAGACGAGCTCGGACCTGCGCACCGGGCGCGAGACGAGCGATGGACCGCAGCTAGGATAAGGCCGGCCCTTCGCTGAACGTAGCGACCGGACAACGAGGAGGGGAGCCAAAGGCTGATACAAGCCGCCTATGGATGAACCGACGCCAGAACATGCCAGCCGTTGCCGAAGCCGACTTGCCAAACCACCATGGAGCCATCCACGGCCGGAGCAGTGGCCACCCCGGCCACTGCCCAACCCGCGCCGCCTAGAGAGCTCCCGGCGTCGGAGCCGCCGGGCACGCACCCTCGCAGCCCGCCACCGCCAAGCACCAACCCCCGAGCGACACGCCGATCGCCGGAAGGTCTGATATTAAAGGCCCCACCTTCGAGCCCTGGACGCCGACGAACCAGCCCACCGTAGGCCACGAGGGGCACCGCCAGCCACCGGGGAGGCCAGATCTGGTGCCCAACCTGCTGGATCGACGCAGATGCCGAAGGCAGAGGAGCTAGAGACGACGGGGGGTGGGACCCGCCGCCGCCCGATCCACCGGGCCCAGCCATGGCGCACACCGCCGCCCACAGCCCTTCGCACCGCCACCAGGGGGCCGCCGTACCGACAGCTCCCGCGGCCGCGCCGCTGCGCCCTGTGCCCAACACCGCGCCGCACACCGCTGAAGAGGGGAAGAAGAGAGGCCCGCCGCCACCGCCGGCAGTTTCCTCCCCGGGCGCCCGCGGGAGTGCCACGGGAGAGGAACAGAGGTTCTCTCCGGTTTTGCTGTTAACCTCCGACACAGTTGGAGCCGTCAACCAACTATAGTAATTAGACATGGCAACTACAGTTAATAACATGGCAACTAAAGTTAATCACACACGCGTTCGCGCTCATGGGGTGGGGATGAGCAGTTGCCACACACGATAGTGTGGGCCGTGGTAGCTGTGCCCGAATATGTGGGCAGTTTTAATTTTCGCCCATACAGGGTCGTGTGGGCTGGCTCCTGGGTACAACCGGACGACTAGTATGATTGGGTGTCCGTTGTGTCACACGTGTGGCAGTTATCGGCGTCCATTATATAATGAATCTAATAATAAAGTAAATTTAGTGTCTTAGATTTTGATATACTGTTGAATGTACTTGGTCTAGTGAAGCAAAGTTTGACCTAGGACAAATATATGAAACTTCAATTATTTTTGAAATGGAGAGAGTATGTAAAAAATGCCTTCAAGAATGCTCATCTTGCACAAGCAGTAGAGAAGAAAAAAACTCGGCTCCCCCTACTGTTCACGTGAACAGGGAGATTGAAGTTAGGCACACGAACTGCGCCAATAGTGTTAGAAGGGAGAGAGAGGATTGGTGGAATAGTTTTTGATTGGTTGAGCCTCGTGGGCATATATATAGGAGTACAATGATCTACTTGGAGTACAAGACAAGCCCGAACAAATCCTAGTCTATCTCGTCTTTCCTAATAAACATTATACTCAACATCCCCCCGCAGTCACAACGGTAGCGATGCAGACGTTGAGACTGGAGAAGAATCCGAAGGGAAGCCGACGGACATCCCCCACAGTCGTAACGGTCGATGCATCACGGAGTCGTGGCTGGAGTGGAAACCGACAAGGTTGCTCAAGCAAGGCGGTCGCCCTTTGTGCCGTTTGTCGAGGTAGACGAGAACTTAATTGGTGTAGCCATAGTCGAGGTAGCTGTGCGAAGAATGCCATGGTCGATGTTGAGTCGAGGTGGCCGGTGTCGAGGAAGTCACCGTGGAGCCGCGGGTGCAAGAGGGCGCCGAGTTAGCATGGGCGCAGTGGTGTCGAAGTAGGGGTGCGTCGGGAAGAAAATGTTGTTGACGACGCGTCGCGGTGGGTTTGCCAAGCCCGGGGACACATCATGGACGAAGGCACGCACCGGTGTTGTCAGCACCGGGCATGCGTAGACGGACGAAGACGAAGTTGACGAAGCGCCGACCAGGCTTGCCAGGCCTGGGACACGGCCTCGCGCCATGCGACGGCCAATCATAGTTGTCACTCGCGCGCCGGCCCGCCCATCGATCCACATCACCCGCCTCCGCCGCGTCTGTAAGGCGGCCTGGCGGTCTACCTCGCCGGCGTCGTCCTTGGCTGCGTCGGAACGGCTCCGTCCGGCTCGTCGGCTGCTTCAACTCAGGCGCCGCTGCTCCGTTGGTCGCTCGGGCCTCGCTGCCCTGGCGCCGGCGTTGCTTTGGCAGCCCGGGTGCCGGTGCTGACAAGCTAGATACCATGTTAGAAGGGAGAGAGAGTATTGGTGAAATAGTTTTTGATTGCTTGAGCCTCGTGGGCATATATATAGCAGTACAATGATCTACTTGGGATACAAGACAAGCCAGAATAAATCCTAGTCTATCTCATCTTTCCTAATAAACATTATACTCAACAAATAGGTCATGGTTGCTCGCGAGGGCTGTCGGCACTCGCATATGTATAGCCGCAACAAAAACCTCACGAGTTGTTCCCTAGTTCTTGCATCCAATCGATGGCTGCTGCCCTCCCAAAGTTCATTGGAGGTCATCGCATCCTCAAAGCTAACATAACCTGGATTTTTCTGGCATCCCTTAAAGTAGGCTGTGGCTTTGGTTGCTGCTGGTGTGTCGTATGCAGTCGATAAACATTTCTTTGGCTTGCTGATGCTGGTGCGTCGTGTGCAAAGACATGTGATCTTGGCGAGACGATTGTTTTCGATGGTGGTCTTTCCCTCATCTAGATCTTGAATTCCCATGCGACGTCCTTGTCCAGCTTCGGGGGATGCACGGGAGGTGCAGAGCAAAAGCTCCACACCTTGGCGCTGGTAGTAACCATGTTTGCGGGTGTCGTGTCCCTCTTGGGGTGCCAGGCTTGCTGCCTTCTCTACCCTTCGGCCTACACCCATGGTCAAAACCGTCATCCACTTAGGACGAAAGCGGCAGTGGCGGCGCACGGCATCCTGTCCCTCTTAGGGTCTTCATCGTTAAATATTTGTTCCTGGGCCAGCCATCGACGTCCCGCCGCAGCACCTCCACTCTATTATCTTCTGCTCATAGCCCAGCCATAGCTAGACCGTCAACGGGGACAACGACGTTGACCAGATCGGCAACGACTTCCTTGAAAAATCCAACCGTGAGAGATTTGCATAGCGCATCCAATGGTGTAGGCGAAGCCGCCTCCGGCACTCCGGCGATGGATGCGCCAGCGTCATCTTCTGTCTCATCCTCTGCAAGAGCCCAAAACCTCCCCCCGACACCCCGACTGGCGGGAAGGTCCAGGCCACCGGCTGCAGGCAGCCGGGTCGCCGCCTGAGTCGCCTCACTCATCGCCTGTCATGTCATAGAACTTCTATGTATAGATCATTGCTATACGTAAAGTTCAGATTTTTTTGGAAATGGAGGTTTACCCCTGGCCTCCGCATCATCATTGCATGCAGCCATCTTATTAAAAGTACGCAAAGTAGCACAAAGTCATTGTCGGTGTCAAAACCGGCGGATCTCGGGTAGGGGGTCCCGAACTGTGCGTCAAGGCCGGATGGTAACAGGAGACAAGGGGCACGATGTCTTTACCCAGGTTCGGGCCCTCTCGATGGAGGTAATACCCTACTCCTGCTTGATTAATATTGATGATATGGGTAGTACAAGAGTAGATCTACCACGAGATCAAGGAGGCTAAACCCTAGAAGTTAGCCTATGATATGATTGTTGTATATGGAGTTGATGTCCTACGGACTACAACCCTCCGGTTTATATAGACACCGGATAGGGTTAGGGTTACACAAAGTCGGTTACAATGGTAGGAAATCTTGAATATCCGCATCGCCAAGCTTGCCTTCCATGCCAAGGAAAGTCCCATCCGGACACGGGACGAAGTCTTCAATCTTGTATCTTCATAGTCCTGGAGTCCGGCTGAAGGTATAGTCCGGCTACCCGAACACCCCCTAATCCAGGACTCCCTCAGTCATAAAAGTATTACAGCTCGCAAGCGGAGCGAAGCAAATGAAAAAAGAAAAGTACATGCTGACAATCACAACCGGTACGGTAATATTTAGGATAAGGTTCCTAGAGTCCTATCCTGTTATGCAACCGCCATCCGAACCGGTTGAATATAGCCCGCGCTACCATCTCCCACTGGTTGCACCCAGTAATCAAAGGCTCCCTGGAGTCCATAGGAATGAGTAAGGATCACGTACGGATCCAAGCGGTAGCTCTGAAGATAACCTGCAAGAAATTTAAATTGTATTGTCTGGTAAAAATAAAATCATTCTGGCAGTTCCATATAATCCACAAAAGCGCACATATTCCAATCCGAACACGAGCTGCTATAGTATGTTTCAGCCCAGCTAACCATGTTCCAAACAACAACTCAATGTCAGCTGGAGGGTTAATGTTGAAGGCTATATGAATCGTTCTTCAAAGCAATTTGGCGAGTGGGCATTCAATGAATACGTAAAGTTCAGCTGACCAAACACTAATGTTGGAGATTAATTGTCTCTCGCGATGCGCCTAAATAAAATTGCACCTCATGTTGTTCTCGTCTGCCTCATCTCCATGTTTCCCTCTCTTGCACACACATGCCTGTCACCTACACACACGTACAATAAACACACACAACACAGACACACATACGTACATCAGGCGTACACGCAGTCGACTGGGTATAGCTTGCACACAGGGCAAACACGGACGGACACACTTCACACATGTGACGAAGCGGAAGGAGGCTGCAGCCTCCCGTGACCGAAGACACATGGAATCAACTGAGCGATCAGAAAATTTCAGGTGCCTGATGATTAGCAAAAGCGTACATACACATGTTACTCTAACCAAAATGGCAATACCGAAGATGAGTAGGCTTTGAAATGTTGAAATAACTTGGATTTTTTTTCACCCACAGGGGAAGTCCATACTGAACTTGGATGTCTCATTCTACGACCTCTGCATTGAGTTAAATTGGGATTTTCAGTTTTCACCCAGAAGGGAAGAACCATTCTGAACCTGCATTTTTCCTCTACGAGTTCTACGTAACGAAACAAGGCTAAGCTTTCCACTCGTCATGTCATACACGCAATAGCTTGGAACACCATTGCCGAGCTTCTCGCAATCATGGGCACGTGCATGGGTTCAACCGCCTCCGTATCCGTGCCCAGTCAGTGCCCAAGATAAACACACGATTTCCTCGAAATGTCTGCCCGTAGTGTTCCGTCGACGAGCCCGCGAGTGCCCTTGAGCAAGTCCTGCTCAGGAAGAGGAGCTGGCCATCCAAGTCATTCACCTCCAACCACTGTCTCTTCTCCAAATCTGCCTCGAACACCTGCAGATTCATCTTTGAATGATGAACGTAGGCCGCGTGAGGGATGTACCACCGCACCATTAGTAGCTTCCTATTATCGGATGAGACGACCATATAGTGCTTCACAAGAAACGACGGCGACGATGGGTCGATCCCTGGCGGCAGCGGTGTGGGATCCTTGATGACTTGCTCGACGCAACATGGCTGTCCAATCTCATGGGTGAAGAGCTGCTCCGATGATATGAGCGCGAAGATTTTTCCACGGTACAAGGCCATGTCCCTGTACTTGTAACCATACTTGGACCCATACATATTTGTGGTAAGCAGAAGCACCCATGAGAGCTGACCGGTGCCCGGCCGGAAAAACACCAAGCAATAGGCGGAACCTGGCCTTCCGGCGTCACGGTTAAGGATCGCAACGAGGAGACTGGACGAGCACACGAGGACCTTACGCATGGTGAAGGCGACGCCCTCTGCGGGAATCAGTGGCCATGTTCTCTTGGAGCCACATGGGTCATGGGCGCCCCTATCGCTGCACTCGTCGGCACACTCATGGTGGTCCCTCGGGATCTCGATCGTGGATGAAGAGTCACGAAGGAAGAGTCGGCGGCGGTGCTTGTAGAGAAGGTAGCTGCCGAAGGAGGTGACGTCGGCGCCATGGCTCGAGCGAAACACCTTGCCATCGGCGATGCTCTGGTAAGCGCCGCGGCCGAGGCTGATGCACGGCATGGCCGGCGGCAGCTCCCGACGCGCAGCGAGGCGCCAGTCGCGGCAGACAGCTCCAAAACTGAGGCGGTCCCGATGGGACGGTAGACGGGACATGATGAGGGCGGCAAGCTCTGGGGGGAGGTCCGGCCATGGCGAGCGCGAAGTAGTAATCTTGCCAAGGCAGAGACCCATTGATCGATGTGAACAAAAGGTAATTGATTAGTTTGTCAACAGGACGATTTGGCAGACGTAAATACGATATGAGCTAGGCTAGGTTTCCGTTGATACTTTTTCAACCAAGTTTCCCGTCCATGATTTATTATAAAGGAGCTGTGCTGCGATAGAATACCGTGTCCGAACGTGACTTGATCACGGCAGTCCGAAGCACGTACAGAAACAAACCAACAGGAGATGGACTTGATAATAAACACTAACGCCCACCTCAAGCGAAAACACTAATGCCCACATGTGTGGCAGTTTTGCAACTCGCCCACACGCGTGAATCATCGTCCAGTGCAGTTTGCACGAATTTTGACACATTGAGGCAGAATTTGCATGTCATGTAGGACGGGCTTGGTGTATGGGCGTTGGAGAGTTTGCCCACACGCCCGCACCATACTGTTTGCCAGCTGCGCTGTGTGGGCGAACTAGTTTCTGCCCACACAGCCACCACCTAGTCCATGCGCGTGTGGGCGAACTACTTTTCGCCCACACGACACTCCTATGTTGTGGATGGCAACTGCAGTTACGCGAACGTGGCAACTAGGTAAACACACATGGCAACTGTGATTCTTTTGCTAGATGTCAACTATAGTTGCGCGTATGTGACAACTAGATAAACACACATGGCATTTGTGATTAACCATACATGGCAACTATGGTTGGACCAACTAGGTAAACACACATGGCAACTACTGTGTGACCAGATGTGGCAAGTAGTTAATCACACACGGCAACTACGGTTTGTTTACACGCGGCAACTACCATAAATTAGACATGACAACTATAGTTAACCAAAACAGATAGAGTTGCCATGCTTTTACAACTACACTTTTCATCCCGGATAACTACATCTGCCAACAAGGATGGCAACTAAATCGTCATCCCGCGGGTACCAAACGTATCTGCGCCAGGACGTGTGGGCATTTTTGCTTCGTGTCACACGCTCGGGGTGGAGATGAGTAGTACTTGTTGGGCGTGTGGCACGAAGTAGCCGCACCCACACGTGTGGGCAATTCTAATGTGCGCCCACAACCCGCCCGTGTGGGCTGCCTCCTGCTCACACCACACACGGTGTGTGGGCGCATGTCGAATATACCACATGTGTGACAGTTATCGCTGTCCTAAGAAATTGAGTTCATAAGCACACATAGAATATACTTCGATTATTTTCCATTAAAGTTTCAATAAACCGTAATCACGTGAAATACAAACAAACTGTCTACATTTGCGCTCTCTTTCACATTATACAAATTGTTGAAATGGAGATTCTACGGCTATCGGCTCAGTGAAGCTGGCTTTGGAAAGATACTGCATCTCATTCTTCATGGCGTCTTCTCTGAGAATGGCGGATATGTTCGTGCTTGTATCATCTTAATACAATAATTTGAATCAATAAAATCTTCATTTATTGTGAAAAAATTCACATGCATTGAGTTTACATGAGATTCTAAGCACACCAACACAAGAAACAAAGTTCAAGATGAGAAAATCAAGCGGTTTTAGAGTAAGTGATCAAATGGCAATAAGTCCCCTACGGAAAAAGACTATAAGTTGAATCCATGTGTCAACAATACTACCTAGGATACCTCGAAGACATGGCCAACTCTTCTTCCATACTGTATTGTCTAGTTGACCCATCAGTGATTCTTCCATTATGGTTGATGAAGCATTCGTCGTGACACCATTCTTCTCAAGTCTGTTGGTGCCAAATTCATCTAAAATATACTCCTTGGATGGTCAAAGACCTTCAAGTGTCAACTCCACTTGCCTCATGGTTGGACGCTCCTCTCCTCTTAATTTTGTACATGCCAGTGCAAGTGCAACGGCTTCTTCAACTTCTTTGCCTCCCTCATCTGTAATTTGTGGATCTAATATTTGTGACAGATTACCCTCCTCAAAACAATGCAACAAAATGTATAACAAGGCCTTCACCTTCAAAAGACAAATATGAAAATGGCTTTTGTCGAGTAAGCAGTTCTATGAGCATGACTCCATAGCTGTAGACATCACTTTTGCCTGTGAGCCGCCCTGTGTGGAAATACATTGGGTCCAAATATCCTATTGTACCTCGAACCATTGTTGTTAACCCCGATCTTTCCACCGAAATATATCTTGAAGCTCCAAAGTCGGCTACCTTTGCTGTTAGAGCGTCATCCAAAAGTATGTTAACCGACTTCACATCTCTATGAATGATGGGCACTGAAGCTGTAGAGTGAAGATAGGCTGGTGATTTGGCTGTTTCAACTGCGATCTGAAGCCTGTCTTCCCATGACAATGATCTTGATCCATCGATGTGAAGATGATCATAAAGGGTTCCATTGGATATTAACTCGTAGACCAACATTGGTACTTCTGTTTCAAGGCAACAACCATAAAGTTTTACCACATTTCGGTGATTGATCTGTGAGAGTATAGCAACCTCGTTAATAAACTCATCAATCTCCCTTTGAATAATCTTCTTTGGCTTCTTAATGGATACCACATGGAGGTCTGACAAAATCCCTTTGTATACTGTACCATGCCCTCCACCACCAAGCTCACGAGTTTTATCAAAATTGTTGGTTGCCTTCTCTAGCTCTTCTAAGGGTATGATCATCCTTTCAGCAATATCAGCTCTCTGTGATACCAATTGTTGCAACAGCTGTCCTCGATTTTGGTCAAAGAATTTTCGCTTCAAAATTTGTGCCTTTCTCTGTTTAAGTTTGCTGGAAATGAACCATCCAGCAAGAACTGAAACTATGAGGCCCCCAGCACTAGCAATACCAGCTCCAACGCTAACTGGAAAATACACAGACATAGACACACGTTAGTACGTGGTCATCCGGTCCCCTGGCGTATTGTGTGTGTTTGTGTCTATACATAAAAAATAAATGACTTGTACTCTGTATGAATTGAATAGAATACGCTTCATCGGATCTCAAATTAATCTAGACTCAAGTTCACTAAGAAATAACGAACTGAATCAACATACAAATGTGAAGATTATGTCTTTGTGTGTTGATAGTTCTCTTCTGAAAAAAGCAAATAATATAGGTATCCCCCACCAAAATAAGTAAACCTGCAATGGACTCACCTATAATCATGGACCTGTGGCGGCCTGCATCCGGAGCTGGAGAAAAACAAGATACAAGGGAAAATAAGTTAGAATTTACTTAATTGCTAGCTAGGCTAGATGCATGCATACTAGAGATAATTATTCAGTTGATAAACTTGTTAATTAGATAAGCTAGCCATATATATGCTCCCTTCCGTCCCATAATATAAGATCGATGTTAGTATGTGCTAACCTTTGCATCCCTGGCCATCGTCGTTGGCGTAGGGGTTGCCATCGTGGCATGTATAGCCTCTGTTCCCCGAGAAAATTCGTTATTTGACACTGTCTTAAAATCTGGTTTCTTATTTGACACTGGAAAAAAATTTCTTCCCTATTTGACACTAGTCCTAAATTTTATTCCCTATACGACACTTCCGTCCATTTTGAGCCTAAATGACACCTGAAAAGACGACTTTGCCCTTTATGTGGTATGTGTGTGTGCGCGCGCGTGTACTGTTGCGTGTGTGGGTGCACGCGCACATGTGTGCTGCTGCTGCATGTGTGTGTGCATGTGTGCTGCTGCGTGTGTACGTGCGTGCGTGTGTGTGTGCTGTTGCGTGCCTATGTGCTGCCTGCGTGTGTGCTGCTGCTGCATGTGTGCTGTTGCGTGTGTACGTGCGCGCGCGCGTGTGTGCGGTTGTGTGCCTATGTGCTGCCTGCGTGTGTGCTGCTGCTGCTGCGTGTGTGTATGTGTGTGTGCTGCGTGAAGTGTGTTGCTGCGTGTGTGTGCGCGCGCATGTGTGTTGCTGCGTGTGTGTGTGTGCACGCGCGCGCGCGTGTTGTTGCGTGTGTGTGCGCGTGCGTTGTGTGTTGGTGCATGTGTATGTGTTGTTGCGTGTGTGCTCCTGCCCTCGCACTGATGCTGCGTGTGCGCGCTATTGCCCCCACACACATACCACATGAGGGGCAAAAGAGTCTTTTTAGGTGTCATTTAGGCTCAAAATGGACGAAAATGTCATATAGAAAATAAAATCTAGAAGTTGTGTTAAATAGGGAAGAAAAACTTTTTCAATATTAAATAAGAAAGCAGATTTTAAAATAGTGTCAAATAAGGAATTTTCTTCTGTTCCCCCGCTTGCAGTGGCTGTGCTTGCTCTTGCACTTGTTGGATGTAGTACAGTTGGGTTTATCAGATAAGATCTCCCACTGTAGAATAATAGGGACCTCATGCACGACTCTGGCTGACTGTTGCTTATCGGGGCCCAGCACGCCGGAGAAAGCCAGGTTATCGTACCACCCTTCTGCTGCAACAAACACAAGCGCACGTGACATCGTATTTCCGGCGAATGAACTCTGCTTGCCGAGCCAGCCCACACTCAACTGCTTGGGCATCCCCCCTGTGGAGTCCTGGGAGATGTGTGTCTGGCAGCAGCCCATGCCGTGGCAGTACTTGTCATTTGGGTTCCGACGCCGGCCATGCCCTTCTCGGCCTCGCCCTCGGTGGTCCACGTGGCCAACGTCGGTGTCTTTGTCCGAGGCAATGCTGCAGAAGGAGACGCATCCACTGAGGATGTCTGGGCCATTGTCGTTGCTGGTGCGGTGCCCGAGCATCACACCCCATGAGGACAAGCTCGTTGCTGGCCGAGAGCGAGTAGGGTGCGATGCCATGGTTTGGGAAAAAAAATAGATCGTCCTCCACATAGGTGCTGTTTAGGAATGCTCCGGCGTGGACGGCGCGCACGGTGGCATTATCGAGGTGGACCTTCTCGACTCGGAAGTTGCCACTGTCGTCAAGGAGCAGCCGTGGTGGGTCATGGGTCTTGTCGCAGGTGAGGTTGAACCCTGGATTGAAGCAACCAGCGGGACCCATGCCTTGGATGCCGAATGGATACGGCACTTCCACATCGCCGCAGAGCGTCGTGCAGTTTCCTGCATGCGTGTAATGTAGGTTCAATTCATAATCAGCGGTGCACTAACATTTAAACTCTTGAAGGAGAATTGATGAGCAATGCTACACCTACGTACAAGTCTTACGTAATTCTTTTTAATCCTACGTGCTGACGTGGCCCAAATTAGGGGGCGGAGGAGAGGATCTATGAAGGTTACGTAAGTTGGCTACGTAAGTTTACCAAGGTGTAGCATTTTTGTTGATGTATATGTTGTTTGCTAACACTAGCAGGACAGCTGAGAACTTGAGACTTACCATTTTCCTTTTCGGACATGCTGTGAGTCTGTTCAGACGTTCTGGTTTCTTTTTAACAGACTCTCTCCTGTCTTTTTTACTTTGCGTATTAGGTTTTTGTCAAGTCAAATTTTGCAAAGTTTGACTAAATTTATATTAAAAAATATCAACATCCACAATACAAAATATATATACTATAAAACTACATTTCGCAATGAATCTAACAATACTGATTTGGCATTATGAATTTTGATACATTTTTTTATAAGTTTGGTCAAAGTGAAGCTATTTCAACTTACGACAAATCTTATATGCATGCTTAAAAGGACGGGAGGGAGTATATGGAACTTGGAGCACGCTATCTTCTGGTTTCATTTCACAGATATATGGAATGAGGAGAACACTATCTTCTAAAGAAAAAGGTCCAGATGCTCGCAAAGAACAAATAAAAATAAAGTTACAGCTATGGCCGGTCAAGTTTATTTTTTAGGGAACTAGCATAGTGGTCTTCGCAAAATTGAGAGCATCATATGTTTTATTCTGTCGAAGGTGTTAATTATTTTTAATCTTATACAATACATTTTGAACATCTGTTTATCATTTCATTGTATGATGGGCCGCATTTTAGAATCGGTACATGTCTGGTGTAACATTGACCTTTATTTTGTATGTTAGCAGATTTTTGGTGCTAATACATACAACACAAAAAATGTCAAATGATAATTTTCTATATACTGAATGATATGGATTTTTTCCAACAATAGTTTTATATAACGAGGCGTGGAGCCGTGAGTAAACCAACAAAACTAACCCACAATAGTCTTGTTCGGTATATCAGTTGTCACATGCTTTAGCGTATGTTTTCATCAGATAGTAGCGGCGAGCATCAAGCACCGATTTTTTTATGCAGTGCTACAGTGAGTAATCCAATTATCTTCCCGTTCATTCTACTCACTATTCTTGCTCGCATATACTATTGAATCTATCTTTTATAAGAGAATTTTTAAAAAATAAATGACCATCACACCCTCAAGCCTCAGGTTCCGTTAATCAATGCTTATTTATGTACTGGTTCATCAATGCACATGCTGGTGTCTACTCATTCCCCCGTCTTTTTTGGATCACTCCTAAATTGTTTCTGTAAATTGTCAATAATGATTTTAATTGGAATTATAGATTATTTTTAATACATATAGTTCAAAATAAGATATTATTTGATAAATATCTAGAGATGCAATTCATGTTTCTAAATTGGAAAAATGCTAAAAAAATGCAAAAAAAAATTTGGCATTAACAACACAACATAACTAGATGATACCCCGCGTGTTGCAACGAAAATGAGTTGCAATATATTTCAATGAGATTTGATTGAGTGGAATATGAACATTTAAATTAATAACATATGAAGCAAAATTGAAAATACACGACTTGTTTTATTTGATTTTGATAGTTGTAAAATATTTTAAATATGAATAATGGAATAAAAAATTATTTTCCCATGGTTGGTTGCATGTGGTGGCTGGTATTTCACAATGCATGGTTGCATGTAGAGATCGATCTTATCACATCCATAATAGTATAATGATATGACATGCTTGTACGTAGATAACTAAGTCAGTCGGGTGACTATCTTATGGATATATAAGATATGTTCCATGTGGCCGATCGAGTTTGCTTACCACTGCTAGTGAGAGTAGAATCGACGCATCCGCCGGGTACGGCATGATTTCCCTGAGTTCCTGGCGGGCACCGGCACACTATTGATCCTCCTACGTAGCTACACTCACCGTAGCACTTGGTGATGTCCTGTGGCTGCTCGCACCGGTCATCATCAACTACAAATCAAACACACATAATCAATAATAGATTCACTAACTCAATCGGCTCGTAAATACTGTGCCATCCCAAATCGGCCAAGTCGATAAAAAAAATGCTCATACATATGGCATCAAATGTATACCATATAATAGTAGTTAAAATGTATTTTCTGAGAAATCTCATAAAACTAATTCGATGTTGTAGACGTTGATGTATATAGCATCTGGATTTTGAGTGAAGTAAAGTGCATGCGTACCTTGGCAGCCGCCGGGGACGTAGGCATGGCCTGTGTAACCCTGATCAAATCGGCAGTGGCATGTATACGATCCTGTGGTGGGGATGTCCAGGCAGCTGCTGTGGTTGCTCTTGCATGGGTTGTTCGCGCAGCTGCCACTGATGTCATACCTTAGATAAACGGGAACATCCAGTAGTGTTGCGCTACTGTGCTGGGACTTGGAGTTGGAGTAATTGGAGAGCCAGTAGTCGAACCAGCCTTCCTCTGCGACGAATGCGCTCGCGGGGGCTCGCTCACGTTCCTGCCGAACCAGCTCAGCTCCACGCCGTACTGCCCTACCGGTGCTAGGAACGGTTCGTCGATGAGGATGGGAGCACGGCAGCAGCCTTCGGCACCGGAGCATCCGCGGTCGAACTGGGGGCTGTCGCCTTGGCCAGGATCGCTGCAGAAGGAGTAGCAGCCGCTTATTGTCATGGGCTTCGCGGTGGCAGTAGTGGAGTTGCCCTTGTTCCTGCTCCTCCACAGCAGCGTCGACCGCACATTGCAGCCGATGAGGACAAGCTCGTTGCCATTGGACGGCACGAATGGCCCCCTCAGGCTTATGTCGTCAGACCAGCTGGTGCTTAAGTCGACGTCGCGGACCAACTCCAGCTTGGACAATGAGTTTATGTACTTGACCCGGAGATGCTGGTCTTTACCGTCGGCACCGGGGAGGAGGAGAAGTAGCCGCGGGGGGTCGTGGCTGTGGTCGCAGGTGAGGTTGAACCCCGGCTGGTGCAAGAAGCAGCTGGGGTCCGGGCCAATGCCGAACGGGTATGGCACCTCCACGCTGCCGCACGTCGTGACACAGTCACACAGCCGGGCATCCCAATCGGCAGACTGGCTGCTGCTCCGGCTCCGGCAGACAGCACTAGGAGTAATACTACTACTGTCATTACTGACGCTATCTCATGCGCTAGCTACCTCTCTCATCTCTAGCTATCAGTGTGACTCCGCCCATGGCCGGAGCTTATAAGGTTGCCGGCTAGCTCCAGGCTAGAGTTGCAGGTCGACATCGATCTCATCTCATTCCCACCTACCAGACGCTCCATCGCTTAATTAAAACCTTGATCTCATTGCTTGGGTAGCTTTACATCACATGCATGAGCTTAAACTATGATCGATTACAGCTTTCTCACGAGTAACTTTGAACACTGGACCGGACTCGACTGGACTGGAGTAGCTGAGTGTGTGCAGTGACACTCACTAGCTCCGTCCCTATCGATATGAGCAAAAACAAACTTATCACCGTCGCAGCCAGCTCAAGATTCCCCACTGACACCCACCGCACGCCGGCCTCAGCCGTAGAAAATCAGAGATCACACACGCAAAGGGTAATTAAACAAAGCAGGAAAGCTAACTGCGTGATATAGATCATACACGCTGAAAGATTTAACAGATTAATTCTGTCAGACTCAGACCCGGTCAGCCGGAGGCAGGTATGTACCACTGGAATTTTAGCGGTCTGGAATGTTTACACTAGTAGAAAACAAGGCTTTGGTTCGGGCATGGCCAGCCTATTAGTCCTGGTTCTTCACGAACCGGGACCCATAGGGGCATTAGACCCGGTTCGTGAGCCCAGGGGGCCGGCCGGGGCCTCGTGGGCATTGGTCCCGGTTCGTCTAGATCTATTTGTTCCGGTTCTAGGCACGAACCAGGACCAATGGGCCGCGCTCCTGGCCCACAGCCATTGGTACCGGTTCGTGCCTAGAACCGGTACAGAAGGGGGGGGGGGGTGTTAGTTCCGGTTTCTGCCACGAACCGGGACAAATAAGTTGCCTATATATACCCCATCGTCGCAGTAGAGTACTCCACAGTGCTTTGTTTTTTGCTGGCCGGCGAGGGGGAGGGCATTGGGTACTCTAGCTCACCTCCTATGCACACGAGGTGTTCGATAAAATGTCCGAGCCACACTAGTTAAGCTTTCTCCTCTCGAAGCTCGACCTCGGAGCTTCATTTTTCTCGAGATTTGTCTAGGTTTAGCGGTCCGTCACACCCCGTCCCCGTTTTCACTGCCGTCGATCGCTCGCGCCGATCTCGTCGCCGGCACCACCGTGGTGAGCCTCTTGTTCTTATCTTCTTTCTAATTTTCTTACTTTAGATAAATACTTGTCTGATTTTCTTACTTTAGATAGATACTTGTCTGATTTTCTTACTTTTGACACACATAATTATATATAATGCACGCAGATGAACCGGCAATGGATGTACGGTGACAGACACACCTCCGAGTACATTAAGGGCGTGCATAATTTTCTCGATGTGGCTGAGGCAGACAAGCAGAATGGTTTTATGTGTTGTCCATGCCCTAAATTTGGGAATATGAAGTCTTACTCTGACCGGAAAATCCTTCACACCCACCTGCTTTACAAGGGTTTCATGCCACACTATAATTTTTGGACGAGGCATGGAGAAATAGGGGTTATGATGGAAGACGGCGAAGAAGAAGAGGACGATGACAACTATGTGCCCCCTGAATACGGTGATGCTGCAACGGGGGGAGCTGGTGAAGATCAAGAGGAACCAGACGATGTGCCCAATGATGCTGTTGAAGATGAAGAGGAACCAGACGATGTGCCCGATGATGATGATCTCCGCTGGGTCATTGTCGATGCAAAGACGCAATGCGAAAGTCAGAGAAGCTGAAATTCGATCGCATGTTAGAGGATCACAAAAAAGGGTTGTACCCCAATTGCGAAGATGGCAACACAAAGCTTGGTACCGTACTAGAATTGCTGCAGTGGAAGGCAGAGAATGATGTGCCTGACAAAGGATTTGAGAAGCTACTGAAAATATTGAAGAAGAAGCTTCAAAAGGACAACGAATTGCCCGACAGTACGTACGTAACAAAGAAGGTTGTATGCCCTCTAGGATTGGAGGTGCAGAAGATACATGCATGCCCTAATGACTGCATCCTCTACCGTGGTGCGTACGAGGATTTGAACGCATGCCCAGTATGCGGTGCATTGCGGTATAAGATCAGACGAGATGACCCTGGTGATGTTGACGGCGAGCCCCGCGGGAAGAGGGTTCCTGCGAAGGTGATGTGGTATGCTCCTATAATACCACGGTTGAAACGACTATTCAGAAACAAAGAGCATGCCAAGTTGATGCGATGGCATAGTGAGGACCGTAAGAAAGATGGGAAGTTGAGAGCACCCGCTGACGGGTCGCAGTGGAGAAAAATCGAGAGAGAGTACTGGGCTGAGTTTGCATGTGACCCAAGGAATGTATGGTTTGGTTTAAGCGCGGATGGCATTAATCCTTTCGAGGAGCAGAACAGCAATCACAGCACCTGGCCCGTGACTCTATGTATGTATAACCTTCCTCCTTGGATGTGCATGAAGCGGAAGTTCATTATGATGCCAGTTCTCATCCAAGGCCCTAAGCAACCCAGCAACGACATTGATATGTACCTAAGACCATTAGTTAAAGAACTTTTACAGCTGTGGAATGGAAATGGTGTACGTACATGGGATGAGCACAAACAAGAGGAATTTAATCTGCACGCGTTGCTGTTTGTAACCATCAACGATTGGCCCGCTCTCAGTAACATTTCAGGACAGACAAACAAGGGATACCACGCATGCACGCACTGTTTAGCTGACACCGAAAGTATATACCTGGACAAATGCAGGAAGATGTGTACCTGGGCCATCGTCAATTTCTTCCGACCAACCATCAATGTCGAAAGAAAGGCAAGCATTTCAAAGGCGAGACAGATCACCGGAAGAAGCCCGCCATGCATACCGATGATCACGTACTTGCTATGGTCAATGGTTTACACGTAATCTTTGGAAAGGGTCCCGGCGGAGTAGCTGTTCCGAATGACGCTGAGGGACGCGCACCCATGTGGAAAAAGAAATCTATATTTTGGGACCTACCCTACTTGAAAGACCTAGAGGTCCGCTCTTCGATCAACGTGATGCACGTGATGAAGAACCTTTGCGTGAACGTACTAGGCTTCTTGGGCGTGTATGGGAAGACAAAAGATACAGCTGAGGCACGGGAGGACCTGCAACATTTGCACGAATAAGACGGCATGCCTCCAAAGCAGTATGAAGGTCTTGCCAGCTACGCTCTTACCAAAGAAGAGAAGGAACTCTTTTTTGAATGTCTGCTTAGTATGAAGGTCCCGACTGGCTTCTCGTCGAATATAAAAGGAATAATAAATATGCCAGAGAAAAAGTTTCAGAACGTAAAGTCTCATGACTGCCACGTGATTATGATGCAACTGCTTCCGGTCACTGGTAGAAAAAGGGCCTATAGTCCCGGTTCATAAGGGCCTTTAGTCCCGGTTCAGGAACCGGGACTAAAGTGTCGGTACTAATACCTCCACCCTTTAGTCCCGGTTCAATCCAGAACCGGGACTAAAGGCCCTCCACGTGGGCAGTGCGTAGAGCCCAGTCAGGAGACCCTTTGGTCCCGGTTGGTGGCACCAACCGGGACCAATAGGCATCCACGCGTCAGCACTTCTGTGGCTGGGGTTTTTGTTTTTTTTTTGAAAGGGGGGGGTTGGGGGTTTTAGGGGGTTAATTTAGGTGTTTCATATATTGTGTTAGCTAGTTATAATTAATAGAGAGAAGTGTCCTCTGTTATGTCTGTGCTTGGTCGACGCTACGTACTATACATACGTATATAGAGAGGACTAGACACGCTAGCTAGCTAGTAAGCAAACGAAGAAAACAGAAGATCGTCATGAACATATATGCATATATACAGAGAGAAGTGATATCGACCACCTCTCCTTCTCCGAGAGATTGGTCGAACAACAAGTTCTCGTATATATCTGACACTACCGGCTACATATATACAGTAATTATCTCTTACAAATATAATCATACAGACTTAGGGTTAACATAGAATTCTCCGTCTTCAGGGATCACGTGGTCAAGAAAGAATGCCGCCAATTCCTCTTGAATTCCTCGCATGCGAGCTGGTGCTAGGAGTTCATCCCGCTTCCGAAACATCTAATTTAAAGAAGGGGGTCAATACATATATATATGAATGAATGAAACTCAACACAAATGATGGTAATAAAATAAAATTGTGAATGTTGTTATTTACGTACTTCATATTGTTCGTCAGTGTAGCCCCGCTCACAGGTCGTGTGGCGGATGGACTCGCAAACATAGTAACCACAGAAATCATTCCCTTGTTGCTGCCACAACCACTTTACAAGAAATAGAGGTTAATCAAACTGATAAGCAAGAATGCCAAATGGTATTGATGAAACTAGCGCTTGAATGACTAGTAGATGCGCTTAAAATGCTACTATAGCTAGTAATTACTTTCGGGTGTCTAAATTGCAGCTCCTTCGGCAGTCCCGGAGCTTTTCTGGTGAATTTTCTCCAAACCCTGCCGGACAAAGAAAACAATTACTTGATATATCAGGAAATGAACAAAGTTGCTGATATGGTGGATAATGATCGATTTAACTTACTTCTCGAATATTTGAGTCATGTCGGCATAGTCCTTGGGATCCTTTCGTCTTGAGTCTAAGACGGTTACTAGTCCCTGCTCAAGCTTAATATGTAGGAGAATATAGTGGAAACTGCACACGCATGCATAACTCATCAATTACATTACTATAACCTTGACTAATATATAAGGGAAACCGAATACGCACAAGACAGTAACACTCACTTGAAGTTGTAAGGAAAGAGTATTATATCTTTGTTTTGATTTATTATCAACGATTCTAGCATGCTGGCCTCGGTTTCTGCGGCATGAAATTTAACCTGAGTTGCATCTATGAGATTTGTGTTAATGAACCCAATATCATCGACTTGTCTTTTCTTCAATTCGATGATCTTCAATCTGCATAATATAGTGAGGATGATTATAAATACATGCAATGAAAGAGCTAAGCTATATAGAGAAACTTAATGACAGAAGTAGTACTACTTACAGACAGTAGCAGGTGACAGTTGCTTTATCGAGGGCCAATTGATTGAAGAACTGATAGAACTCCTCAAATGGAACAGGCAACAGATCAATTCCAACGAGGTCATGCTCCGGTTTAACTCTCGCATACAAAGTACTCCTCCCCCCAGAGTCTCTGCAGATTTTCAAGTACCAATCATGCAATCTTCGCATCATCGTTGATAGAGATCTTTCATCTTTGACGAGAGGCTTCCCGTACTCGTATCTTTGTATCTGCACGTCCATGGGGTCATAATGTACTTCGTCGGGCAGGTAATCTGCAGGATTGCTATAACCGGGCACCATCCTCGGATCATTATCGACGTTGTGGCTAGGCACCTTGAGCGGGGGGCACGATTGCTTCGCTTGTTCGCCGAGCTGGGCAATTTGTTTCCCAGCTCGTCGTTGTTTCAGCCTTTGATCACTGACAGTACTTCCCGACCGCTCCGCTTCGGCAAATTCCTTTCCAATAATGCGGTCATAGTTTCCTTTCGGCGAATCAGACTTCGGTGTTTTTGTCAGGGCAGCCAGAGTGCGCTTCACTTTCACCCGATCTACCTTCTCCTCCGGAGGTGGATGTTTCTTTGCTTTCACCCCTTCAAAGAATTTCTTCACTTCTTCTCGCGCGATCTCGGCGTTCTCCTCCTGGGTCCTCTCGTATGGTAACTTCTCTGGAGTCTTCAGAGAAGGACCGAATCTGTATGTCCTCCCGCCTCTGGTTGTACTGCTAGACGTCGACCGAGCAGACGTAGCGGTTGTCTTCTTTACTTGCTTAAGCGGCGGAGGAGAAGGACTACGATGCGCCGGAGCAGCTGGAGCGGCGGCAGGTCTCTTCCGCCCATGCTGACGAGGCAGAGAAGGAGGAGGCGGGCTGCTCGGGCGCGTCGGCGCAGGCGGAGAAGGAGGCGGAGTGCCGCCGCGCGCCGGAGAAGGAGCCGGCCGAGGGCCCTGATCGTCACTCGCCGGAGGAGGAGGAGGCGGTGGAGGCGGAGTGCCCTGACTCGCCGGAGGAGGAGGAGGAGGCGGTGGCGTCCAGTTCGGAAGGTTGATGAGGTCCTTCCGCCATAGGCATGGAGTCTTCAGAGCAGACCCCAGCCGAGTCTCCCCTTCACCGGTAGGGTGGTCAAGCTGGAGGTCCTCAAATCCCTCCGTTATCTCATCCACCATCACCCTAGCATATCCTTCTGGAATCGGCCGGCAGTGAAAAGTTGCGCCGGGTTCAGTAGGATAAACAGAGCCAACAGCCGCCTTGACCTTCAAATTCATCCATTGCGTCATAAGGTGGCAATTTTGAGACTCCGTGCTAGCATCCACGGGATAGCTGGCAGGAGCCGTCAAGGCATGCTCTAGCTGAAGCAGCTCGGTGGAAGCCACGCTGCTTCTGCGCTGAGATGGCGGGGTAGCTTCGGGGGAGGCTTCGGCAGTACGTTTGCTGCGATTTGCTTCTCGTTCCTCTATCGCGTCCACCCTTGCTTGCAGCGCCGACGGTACATGTATCTCACACCGACGATACTTTCTATTTAGGGTTTCTCCTCTACCGCTCCTCGACCTCTCGACGACCCTCGTTCCCGATAAAATAAAGAGGAAGAAGAAGAAGAAAAAAGAAGAAAAGAAAGAATAGAGGAGAAGACTTCCTCTTCTTCCTCTCCTCTTCTTCTCCCTCTTCTTCCCCTTCTTCCTCGCCTCTCTCATGAATGTCCGACGTTCTCGACCCCCCCCCACGTGTCGAAGAAAAAAAAGAAGAAAAAAAATAGGAGAAGAAGAAAGGAATAGTGGAGAAGAAGAGAAAATAGAATATATTCTATTCTCTTCTTCTCCACTATTCCTTTCTTCTTCTCCTCTTCTTTTTCTTCTTTTTTCTTCTTCTTATTTATTTCTCCTCGTCTTCCTCTCCCCTCTCGGCGACCCTAGACCCCCTCTCGACCCTCAACCCCTAGGCGACCGTCGACCCCTCTCTTTTTTTTTGTTCTCTTCTATTTTATCCTCTTCTTCCTCTACCGCTCCGCGACCCTCGACGACCCTCGTTCCCGATAAAAAAAAGAGGAAGAAGAAGAAAAAAAGAGAAGAAAGAATAGAGGAGAAGATCTTCTCCTCTATTCTTTCTTCTCCTCTTTTTTCTTTTCTTATTCCTCTTCATTTTTTATCCTCTTCCTCCTCTCATGTTCGACGACCCTCGACCCCCTCTTCTTCTCCCTCTTCTAATTCATTTGTTCATATGAATATACAAACATTTTCATATTTACAATAATTAATATCACCAAAAAAAATCTATGAACAGAAAAAAATCCTAATTTTTCTAATCCTAATCTTTTGCATATATAACATAGCTAGATATATATATATACACAGATAACATATGTATACATATATATAAAAAATCCTAATATTCTTCTCCCTCTTCTAATCCTAATCTTTTGCATATATACATGAACATAGATATATACACAGAGAACATATGTATACATATATATAAAAAACAAGCATATATATATGAAAAACAAGCATATATATATGAAAAAAATCTAGGGCGCCGGCCGGACCAGAGGAGGACCGCGGAGTCGGCGGCAAGGATGGCGACGGGGCAGTGGGCGCGCGCTTGGGGTAGGAGACGCGGGCGACGGCGACGGCGGGCCGGGGCGGCGGGCGTCGGGCAAGGGGCCGGCCGGCGCGGCGCGCGTCGCGGGCGACGGCGACGATGGGCGCGGGCGACGGCGACGATGGGGGCGGGCGGCGTCGGGGCAGCCTGGCGGCGTCGGCAACTGCAACTGCAAGATGAGAATGAAAAATTCCAAAGTGTGGCCTTATATAGCAGAGGCTTTAGTCCCGGTTCGTGGCAGCAACCGGGACTAAAGGTGGGCACTAGTCCCGGTTGCTGCCACGAACCGGGACCAATGGCCTCTTTTCGGTAGCCCAAAGGGCGGGAAGCGAAGCCCATTGGTCCCGGTTGGTGGCACCAACCGGGACCAATGCCCTTGTGCTGCCCGCGCCCATAAGTTTAGTCCCACATCGCTAGTTGAGAGCGCCCGGCACTGGTTTATAAGCTCTGCTGCCTCCTCCCTCTCGAACTCCTCTGAATAGCAGGCCTATGGGCCTAATTTGACACTGCTTTGCCTGTGGGCCTATTGGGCCTTCTGCGGGCCTGAATCCTGGCCCATGTAGGGTTTCTAGTCGTATTCAGGCCGTGGAGGCCCAGTTGGTGGCATTTTTTTTTGGTTTTTTCTTTTTTATTTCTATATTTTTTTGGTTTTTTATTTTTTTATTTCTACTTAAAACTAAATACTTACAGTTTTTTAGTGATTTCTTTTTGCTTTTAGGTCACAAAAATTATAAACTTTCTGTTAGTGCCATTAGTTTTAAATTTTAAATAGTTTAAATTTGAATTTTTAAAAATTTGTGTGAATCACTAGTTTATGAATAACTTTACTATAAAATTAGAATTTTTTTCTTCTTTGCTATTTATTTTTTATTTATACTTACAATTAAATACTTATAGTTTGATTTTAGGTCACACAAATTATATTCTTTTTGCTATTGAAGAATATTATAGTTTTATTTTAGTTGATCATAACATAATATTTTAATTGATTGTTTTTATTTTCATAAAAGTTTTGTAGTTCATTCTGTTTGCTATTAATTCATTCTTTGAGCTAAATGACTCTGAAATTGGAAAGCATTTCAAAATGAACTCTGAAAAGGTTGAAAGTTGGCATGGTATCATCATTTCACCCACATAGCATGTTCCAAAAAGTAGAGAGGGTTACGACAAAAACTTGATGCACTTCGTGTACAAAATGGACAATCACTTTCGAAGTATCAAAGTTTCGAACCATAAGACATGAAAGCATTTCAAATGAACTCTGAAAAAGTTGAAAGTTGGGATGGTATCATAATTTCACCCACATAGCATTTGCTTATTGCGGGAGAAAGTCTTCACTTTTTCTTTGCTTGTGTCATTTGCTTATTGCGCCGTAACCATGGATAATCTTCATTGTTTATCAGGATGCTTGGGGCAGCCTTGACATTGAAGGGAGGAATTTCACGAAACTTTTCATAATCTTCAGACATGTCTGTCTTGCCGTCCACTCCCAGGATGTCCCTTTTTCCTGAAAGAACTATGTGGCGCTTTGGCTCATCGTATGATGTATTCGCTTCCTTATCTTTTCTTTTTCTCGGTTTGGTAGACATGTCCTTCACATAGATAACCTGTGCCACATCATTGGCTAGGACGAACGGTTCGTCAGTGTACCCAAGATTTTTCAGATCCACTATTGTCATTCCGTACTGTGGGTCTACCTGTACCCTGCCGCCTAACAGATTGACCCATTTGCACTTAAACAAAGGGACCTTAAAATCAGGTCCGTAGTCAAGTTCCCATATGTCCACTATGTAACCATAATATGTGTCCTTTCCGCTCTCGGTTGCTGCATCAAAGCGGACACCGCTGTTTTGGTTGGTGCTCTTTTGATCTTGGGCGATCGTGTAAAATGTATTCCCATTTATCTCGTATCCTTTGTAAGTCAATACAGTCAAATATGGTCCCCTGGACAACAAGTAAAACTCATCACAAACAGTGTTGTCACCTCTGAGACGTGTTTCCAACCAACTGCTGAAAGTCCTGATGTGTTCACATGTAATCCAGTCGTCGCACTGCCCCGGGTGTTTGGAGCGCAGACTGTTCTTGTGTTCATCGACATACTGGGTCACCAAGGTAGAGTTCTCTGGCATATTTATTATTCCCTTTATATTCTACGAGAAGCCAGTCGTGACCTTCATACTGAGCAGGCATTCAAAGAAGATTTCTTTCTCTTCTTTCGTAAGAGCGTAGCTGGCAGGACCTTTATACTGCTTCGGAGGCATGCCGTCTCTTTCGTGCAAACGTTGCAGGTCCTCTCGTGCCTCAGGTGTATCTTTTGTCTTCCCATACACGCCCAAGAAGCCTAGCAGGTTCACGCAAAGGTTCTTCATCACGTGCATCACGTCGATTGAGGAGCGGACCTCTAAGGTCTTTCCAGTAGGGTAGGTCCCAAAATATAGATTTCTTCTTCCACATGGGTGCGTGTCCCTCAGCGTCATTCGGAACAGCTAGTCCACCGGGACCCTTTCCAAAGATTACATAGTGTAAATCATTGACCATAGCAAGCACGTGATCACCGGTGCGCATGGCGGGCTTCTTCCGGTGATCTGCCTCGCCTTTGAAATGCTTGCCTTTCTTTCGACATTGATGGTTGGTCGGAAGAAATCGACGATGGCCCAGGTACACATTCTTCCTGCATTTGTCCAGGTATATACTTTCAGTGTCATCTAAACAGTGCGTGCATGCGTGGTATCCTTTGTTTGTCTGTCCTGAAAGGTTACTGAGAGCGGGCCAATCGTTGATGGTCACAAACAGCAACGCCTTAAGGTTAAATTCCTCCTGTCTGTGCTCATCCCACGTACGTACACCGTTTCCATTCCACAGCTGTAAAAGTTCTTCAACTAATGGCCTTAGGTACACATCAATTTCGTTGCCGGGTTGCTTAGGGCCTTGGATGAGAACTGGCATCATAATGAACTTCCGCTTCGTGCACATCCAAGGAGGAAGGTTATACATACATAGAGTCACGGGCCAGGTGCTGTGATTGCTGCTCTGCTCCCCGAAAGGATTAATGCCATCCGCGCTTAAAGCAAACCATACATTCCTTGGGTCCTTTGCAAACTCATCCCAATACTTTCTCTCGATTTTTCTCCACTGCGACCCGTCAGCGGGTGCTCTCAACTTCCCATCTTTCTTTCGGTTCTCACTGTGCCATCGCATCAACTTGGCATGCTCTTCGTTTCTGAACAGACGTTTCAACCGTGGTATTATAGGAGCATACCACATCACCTTCGCAGGAACCCTCTTCCTGAGGGGCTCGCCGTCAACATCACCAGGGTCATCTCGTCTGATTTTCCGGTTAGAGTAAGACCTCGTATTCCCACATTCAGTGCATGGACAACACATAAAACCATTCTGCTTGTTTGCCTCAGCCGCATCGAGAAACTCATGCACGCCCTTAATGTACTCGCGGGTGTGTCTATCACCGTACATCCATTGCCGGTTCATCTGCGTGCATTATATATAATTAAGTGTCCAAATTAATAGAAGTTCATCATCACATTAAAACCAAAGTGCATACATAGTTCTCATCTAACAACGTATAGCTCTCCAGAGCATCTAATTAATTAAACCATACATTGAAACTATGTAAAACATTTCAATGCGAAAACAAATGCGATCATAATCGCAACCAAGGTAACAATTGATCCAACGGCATAATGATACCAAGCCTCGGTATGAATGGCATATTTTCTAATCTTTCTAATCTTCAAGCGCATTGCATCCATCTTGATCTTGTGATCATCGACGACATCCGCAACATGCAACTCCAATATCATCTTCTCCTCCTCAATTATTTTTATTTTTTCCTTCAACAAATTGTTTTATTCTTCAACTAAATTTAACCTCTTGACAATAGGGTCGGTTGGCATTTCCGATTCGCATACATCCTAGATAAGTAAAATCTATGTCACGTTGGTCGGCATAATTTTCATAAACAATAAATGAACCAATAGTTATGAAGATAATATACATACCAAATCCGAATCATAGACAGGACGAGGGCCGACGGGGGCGGATACCAAAACCATCGCACTATATAAGATGCAATAATAAATGTAAGAAAATGATACAAGTATCTATCTAAACAGACAAGTAAGAATATTTTTCCTTTCAGAAAGAAGATAAGAACAAGAGGCTCACCACGATGGTGTCGGTGATGAGATCAGCGCGGGTGATCGACGGCGGTGAAGGCGGGGACGGGGCGTGACGGACCGCTAAATCTAGACAAATCTCGAGGAAAATGGAGCTTGGAGGTCGAGCTTCGAGAGTAGAAAGTTTAAGTAGTGTGGCTCGGGCATTGCATCGAACACCTCATGTGCATAGGAGGTGAGCTACAGCACCACAAACCCCTCCCCTCGCCGGCCAGAGAAAAACAGAGCACTGGAGTGCTCTGCTCGCGGGCGAGGGTATATATAGGCACCTCATTGGTCCCGGTTTGTGGCAAGAACCGGGACTAAAGGGGAGCCTTTGGTCCCGGTTCAGGCCACCAACCGGGACCAATGGTGGTGGGCCAGGAGCGAGGCCCATTGGTCCCGGTTCGTCCCACCAACCGGGACCAAAAGGTCCAGACGAACCGGGACCAATGGCCCACGTGGTGCGGCCGGCCCCCTGGGCTCACGAACCGGGACCAATGCCCACATTAGTCCCGGTTCTACACTGAACCGGGACTAATGGGCTGAGCCGGCCTGGACCATAGCCCTGTTTTCTACTAGTGGGTTGCATTGAGGGGGCTTCTACCGGAAAACATCCGATTAGCCATTGTGAAGTTATGTGCATTCCTCAATGCAATCTCTCAGAAGGTGAACGGTCCAGAAATCATACCAAGGCTAAGGAGTGATGTGGTGCGCCTGGAGGGGGGTGCACCCTGGTGGGTTGTGCCCACCCAGGTGCCCCCCTCCGGTGGTTCTTGGCTCCAGTATTTTTATTTATTTGTATAAAAAATCCTCGCAAAGTTTCGTTCCAATCCGAGAACTTTTATTTCTGCACAAAAACAACATCATGGTAGTTCTGCTTAAAACAGCGTCAGTCCGGGGTTAGTTTCATCCAAATCATGCAAATTAGAGTCCAAAACAAGAGTAAAAGCGTTAGGAAAAATAGATACATTAGAGATGTATCACACTCTTCCTCGAAAACCCTTCACTTCCACCTGCTTGAGAAGGGTTTCATGCCACACTATAATGTTTGGACCGAGCACGGAGAAAGATGGGTTATGCTCGAAGAAAACTAAGAAGAAGAGGATGATGACAATTATCCTACGTTCCCTGAATACGGTGATCCTGCTGAAGAAGAGGGGGAAGCTGAAGATCAAGATGCACTAGACGATGTGACCGATGATGATCTTCGCCGGGTCATTGTTGATGCACAGAGAGAATGTGAAAGTGAAAGGGAGAAATTGAATGCACAGAAAGAATTCATAGACAATACATACGAAGCAAAGAAGGTTATATGCCCTCTAGGCTTGCAGGTGTAGAAGATACATACATGCCCTAATGACTGCATCCTCTACCGCGGTGAGTACGAGAATTTGAACGCATGCCCGGTATGCGGTGCATTGTGGTATAAGATCAGAAGAGATGATCCTAGTGAGGTTGAGGGCGAGCGCCCTAGGAAGAGGATTCCTGCCAAGGTGATGTGGTATGCTCCTATAATACGACAGTTGAAACGTTTGATCAAAAACGAAGAGCATGCCAAGTTGTTCTGATGGCACAAAGAAGATCGTAAGAAAGACGAGAAGTTGAGAGTACCCGCTGACGGGTCACAGTGGAGAAAAATCGAGAGAAAGTGGCGGGACATCGCAGATGACGCAAGGAACATATGGTTTGGTTTAAGTGCAGATGGCATTAATCCTTTTGGGGAGCAGAGCAGCAATCATAGCACCTGGCCCGTGACTCTATGTATCTATAACCAACCAAAACAGTGATGTCCACTTTGATGCAGCGAACACCAATAGGGCAAAGGACACATATTATGGTTATATAGAGGAGATATGGGAACTTGACTATGGACATGAATTTAAGGTCCCTTTGTTTTGGTGCAAATGGATCAATCTGTCAGGAGGCGGGGAACAGGTAGACCCGCAGTACAGAATGACAACAGTGGATCTCAACAATTTTGGGTACAGAGACGAATCATTCGTCCTAGCCAATGATGTGGCGCAGTTTTCTATGTGAAGGACATGTCTACCAAACCGAGAAAAAGTGAAGACTTTCTCTCTAGTGAAGAGAACATATCAGATGGTTCGATTGTTCAAGTAACTCTTGGACATATACAAGATAACCGAATATTTTGCACCTTTGATTCTGGGTTGAAAGCAATAGTTATGTTCCACAACTTTTCTGATAGATGAGTTTTCATCTAAAACCCTGATACTTCGAAAGAAATTGTCCAGTTTGTACACGAAGCACATCCAGTTATTGCCATAACCCTCTAAACTTTTTAGCACATGCTATGTGGATGAAATTATGATACCATGCCAAGTTTCAACCTTTTAAGAGTTCATTTGTAGTGCTTTTCAATTCCAGGGTCATTTAGCACAAAATTAATCATTAAATGCATGAAAAAGAGCAAATGAAGCCACAAAAGGGTTGAAAATTGATGATGTGTCTTTGAATGGTGCATATTGAACGCACAAAAATTCTGTAGTTAAAATAAGTTAAAGAATGAAATGCCTTTGTAATAGATGAGTTTTCGTCCGAAACCCTGGTACTTCGGAAGATATTGTCCAGTTTGTACGTGAAGTGCATCCAGTTTTTCCCGTAACCCCCTCAACTTTTTAGCACAAGCTATGTGGGTGAAATTATGATACCATGCGAAGTTTCAACCTTTTTGGAGTTCATTTGTAGTGCTTTTCTATTTCAGGGTCATTTAGCTCAAAATAAATCATTAAATGCATGAAAAATAGCATGAGAAGTCACAAAAGGGTTAAAATTGATGATTTGCCTTTGAATGGTGCATATTAGGTTAATAGAAAAGAAAAATACTAAACTTATATCTTAACAGAAAAGAAAAATACTAAACTAATAACTCAACAGAAAAGAAAAATATAACATTATGAGGTTAACAAAAAATCATTAAAATAATCAACTAAAAATCTTTTATGAAACCCTAATAGCAAAAATAATCAACTAAAAAGAATCAATTAATATATTTTGTTATGATCAACTAAAAAAATTATAATATTCTTCAATAGCAAAAAGAATCAACTGAAAAGCTTTTATAAGCCTCTAGTTATGATCAAGATAATATTAACTTAAAATTATATAAAATTTATGCAACTAAAATTATCAAAGTATTTTTTGTTAAAAACTTTAATATCAAACTAAAAAGCTTTTATAAAACTCTAATAGCAAAAGGAATTAACTAAAAAGAATCAATTAATATATATTGTTATGATCAACTAAAACAAAACTATAATATTCTTTATAATAGCAAAAATAATCAACTAAAAAGCTTTTGTAAACCTCTAGTTATGATCAAAATATAATTTTCATAAAGTATTTTTTGTTAAAAAGTTTAATAGCAAAAAATTTCATAAATGATCAAAATAACTAAAAAACACCTTTTTTGTTAAAAAGTTTAATATCGCGTTCAGCCCAATGGGGGGGGGGGGAGGGGGCACCGGAGCAGAAGCGTCATCCGATGGATGCACCCAAACCAAACGAAACGACAACGTACTCCCACTTTAGGTTTTCCCATTGATACGATCCTTGATTTTCTCATTGATTGGTTTCATTGATGATATCGAAACTAATTTGGTACTCAAGAGCGAACTTCCTAGAATATTGTGAACTCTGATTTCATTTGGTAGCTAGTATACTACTCCGTAGTATATTTTTTATTATACCCCTTTCTATTATAATTTTGATACATGTCATCAAATCCTCATAATTAGGTCTTCACTGCCATAAACCATGTTGGCAACGTGACCGATCGGCCTGGAACGAGTCACGGGTTCTGGATGGGATATTCCTTGGAAATGGCTGCTGCTACGAATCAGCCGTCTGATTTGATAAAGAGATAAGCTGCCTCGACAGCCCTCGGACGCGTCCCAGCTATCGGATCCAGATGCCAACTGAGCCATGTTCGGCCATTTGCTAGCGAACGGCCATTGCAACGCAGGGCACGCTACAACGCAGCACCAGTAAACAGACCGCAAAACCCATCTGACCCCGCAGATCGCGGGCGGCGACGACCACCTCCCGCCGACTGCCCACCCTTCGATGTCGTTTTGCCGCTAGAACTCGACCACTGCAACACCTTTGGCAATACCCACCGCTCGAAAATCATCGTAGCACTCCGCCTACTTCGAGCCCGATGGCGCACCTCCGTCTTGCATCGATGCTCTAATGGATCTGTTGTATCCCTGTTGACAGATCCAACTCCAGCGAGCGGCGTAGGACCTCCTACGAGCATCTACCGAAATCCAACAGTGTTCTTCCCAGAAGTTTCCCCTACCGCTGCCAATTCCACTGCAAATTGGGTAAGATTCTAAAAAACCTAGCGCACATGCTTGTAGCAAAATTCCTTGTTGCAATGGCACTTGCAGTGGGTGATTTGAACTACCAATTGTGGATTTGGACCGAACAAACTTGACGAGATACCATGTTCGAGTGGTGCTTGTACTAAATATTTTTCCATATTCAGGTTTGATTTTCAGTAGTTGTGTTTATTGAACATATTAGTAACTTTTCATTTTTGATGGAATTCAGCAAATAGTTGTGTGTTTCAAAAAAGGAATAACCAGAGATGGCTGAAAAAATTGCATGTAGCAAAATCAGCAGGGTGCTGCATTCAGGAAAAAACAGTCTAAGTAATGTGATGCCTGTTAAAAAAGTTCAATTACATTAACTTGATGTTTCAGTTGTACAGTTCAATTGGCTGCAAAGAAACTTTTGTTTATGCAAAAAAAAACTATAGCAGGGGGGACTATATATATAAACAAAAACTTATTGAAGTTCTGATTTCCAGGGGAGTAAAAACAGAAAAAGTTCAAGTCAAAGAAAAAACAGAAAAAGTTGTTTGATAATGAAGATGATATATTCCTTGCACGGCAAGCCTGGGATACGCACGGACAGTACTATATATATACTTGCAATGATGCGGCAGCATCCACTATTTCATTAGGCCGATTAACCCTAAATTTCAGTAATTAGTACATAAGTTAACGCTGCCTGGCCGCCGGCCATGGGGAACGCCGGTTCCGTCCTAGAGTTCTCAGGCCATATGAAGAAGGGCGGGTGCTTCGACGAGTTCTCTGCGGCCAAGAACAATTGCCGCCCCGTTGCCAAGTGGCGGCGCAGCAAATCCCAGCGCCTCCTCGACGACGAGGCGTGCATCAGGGCCACAGCGGCGCTGCGCAAGTGCTTCGACCGCAACGTACCGTGGTTCAAGGACGAGATCGCCCGCATGGACCACGGCCTAGACGAGGACCTCAAGCCCTCACCGGAGCAGGTGTCGGAGGAGCGTAGTCAAGGGTATAGGTGGTGGACTCGCCTGAGGATAAGCTAGCTACCCAGCTAGGTCTCCTGATTAGTACGTCTACTCGTAGCACCCTGTGCATGCATGGATGCATGCGTGCTTGGAGACCTGCTATACAGTCAAGAATTTCCTTTAGGGACGTATATACAGATTATTTTCTTGGATATTGAGTTTGCCTTCTTTCTTTCTGTATAGTTAGTCGAGTTTCTATACCTAGTTCATCGAACATCTGTGCGTGGTTTCTACAATATTCTCGACTGTGGTTGTGATCAAGAGCCCGTGACGTAGCCCCAATTCCAATTGTACGTGTTGGCAACGTTGCGGAGGGGCTCCTATTTCCAACATATCCCCTATATGTTAAAGAACTTTGGACAAAACAATGTTTCCAACAGCTCGATCCCGTAAAACCAGAATATGATATTCCTTTAGCAGGTACTCCCTCCGTTTTTATTTACTCCGCATATTAGCTTTGGTCAAAGTCAAACTTTATAAATTTTGACAAAGTTTGTAGACAAAATTATTAACATATATAATAAGAAATCAACACCATTAGATACTGGGCAGTTCTGAAGAAGGAGATTATTGCTGCCGTGTTGAATTTTTTCAGACTCGAGTCATGCGGAATGGAATAAATGATACTGCTATCATCCTAATTCCTAAGGTCCCTCACCCCAAGGAACTTAAGGATTTTAGGCCTATTAGTCTCTGCAATGTTGTTTATAAGATCGTCTCAAAATGTTTGGTGAATCGCTTACGGCCTTTCCTCACTGAGCTAATTTCTGAGAACCAAAGCGCCTTTATCCCGGGACGTCTTATTTCGGATAATTCAATAATTACTTTTGAATGCATGCACTACATCCAGTGCTTAAAACAAGGCCAGCCTACTGCGTGTGCATATAAATTGGATCTGTCAAAGGCGCATGATCGTGTGGACTGGGATTTTCTGGAGAGACCTTCGGAAAAATGGGGCTTTTCTATTGGTTGGATATCTTGGATAATGGCTTGTGTTAAATCTGTTAAATATTCAGTGAAGTTCAACGTGAAATTATTGGAGGCATTTACCCCTACAAGGGGCCTCCGCCAAGGTGACCCACTATCTCCTTTTCTTTTTTTATTTGTTGCTGATGCACTTTCTGCCCTTATCAACAAGTCGAGTGTGGAGGAAGGTTTGAGGGGTATAACCATATGCCATGGTGCCCTTGTTATATCATATTTGTTGTTTGTGGATGATACTATGTTACTATTTCAAGCTTCTGCCCAACAGGCAAGGATTGTCGAAGGTTTGTTGAACACTTATGAGTCGGCGACAGGTCAACTTATAAACCCGGCCAAGTGTTCCATTCTTTTTTCTGATAATTGTCTGGATGCGATGGCGGAGGAGATGAAGAGTACGTTGAAAATTATGCAACAAGTGTTTGACCCAAAATATTTGGGATTGCCGGTGCCAGAAGGAAGGATTCATAAAGGCCATTTTGAAACAATTCAAGGAAGAATGAGGAAGAGGTTAGTTGATTGGAGTGAACAATATCTTTCCTCTGGGAATAAAGAAATTTTGATTAAGTCAGTTGCTCAAGCAATACCCACCTACGTAATGAGTGTGTTCAGGCTACCAGCTTCTGTTTGTGACGATCTCACACACTTGATGAGACAATACTGGTGGGGAGTTGAGAAAGGCAAGAAAAAGATGGCGTGGCTAAGTTGGGACAAGATGAGACTCGCAAAGTCGAGAGGTGGTATAGGATTCCGCGATATGCGGGCTTTCAACCAAGCACTGTTGGCCAAACAAGCTTGGCGTCTTTGAACACCCCGGACAGTTTGGATACGCCTATTAAGAGCTAAGTACTATCCAAATGGTAACCTGTTGGATACAATTTTTTTGGGCAACACATCAGTTGTGTGGAAGGGTATTGAGTATGGCCTGGAGCTGGTTAAAAAAGGTATCATTTGGCGGGTTGGTGACGGTTCTTTGATTAGAACTTGGAGGGATCCATGGATTCCTAGAGGCACAGATTTTCGCTCTGTCACGCCGAAACGTAACTGTCGTTTCAACTGGGTTGCGAATTTTTTGGATGAGAATGGATCTTGGAATACTCAAAGGTTACAGGAACATTTTTGGGAGATGGATATCCGGGAGATTGTTAGAATTCGGACATCACCAAGGAATAGACAAGACTTTTTTGCTTGGTTTCCTGAGAAAAGTGGTATGTTTACTGTCAGAAGTGCATACCATCTTGCCTCCAACATGGCCACTGAGGCCGAGCAAGGTGCGTCTAGCAGTAATCCGTCAGGCGACTGGCCAATCTGGCGGTGCCTATGGGGGTCCAGAGTACCAGAAAAGATGAAAATTACAGTATGGAAGGTGGCAACCGGTTCACTAGCTACTAACCAATGCAACAAGTATAGACATTTGTCTGAACGGGATATATGTTTGATATGTGGAAAAGATACTGAATCTAGTTTCCACGCCTTGGTGACTTGTGACCATGCACGTAGGCTATGGGATTTGATGTGTGAGGTGTGGCCGTTACCTAGCAACTTGGTCCATGGTGAACTGGCATGCACAGGAGGCGCAGGAGCTAGGACGGTGTCGTCGGAGTCCATCATGGTGTCGTCCTCGTCGTTGGAGACCTCGGGTGAGCTGGCCGGCAAGCCGATCTCGATCTGCCTAGCACGGCGACTCTGCCAGGCGGCGTCAAGGGCGGCCATGGAGTGCTTCATCTCCGTGCAAAGACTCTCCCACAGAGCTTCGCCGCCTACCGTCATGGCGGATGTAGTGCAAGGCAGATGGATGGGTAGGGGCTTGTGTTGTGGTGTGGAGTTAGCCGGGTGAGGCCGCCTTTAAATAGCGGATTCGGGTGAGGCGAGGCGTCCGGGTGCGTCAATGTGCGGCGCCAGAGTGGGTTTCTCAGCCAGTGAACCTGCTTAACGGCAGCATACGGATGGACAACAACATTGAATGGGCATCATAGATATCCGTCCCGTCCCGTCCCGTCCAGTCAAGCGTCTCCAGCATTGAACAGGCGCAGACATCGAAGACGCATCGCGGACGGCACCCTCGGCCAGCGCGCCGCTTCAATGGTGGAGGCAGTGAGAGTTCGCGTCCGCCCTAAGCAGTCTTCAATGTTGAGCGGTGTGCTTTACAGTGGCATGAAAGCGGGCGCTGGCGCAAGACGGGAACGAGCGCGGGCGAGGGAGGAGGGGTTTTGATAGGCCAGAATGGTTAGAAGTGGGCGTGGGATTGGCCCGCACTCCCGCAAAGCCCCACGTTTGTCTCCGGTTTGACGCATGGGGAAGGTTCGTGGGTGGAGATGCCCTAATCGGTGACTGTTTAGAGTCCAAGCCAAACACAACACCCATGTATAATAAAGGTGTGATATGTTAACTACCCTTGTTTAGTGGGCTAACGTGGTCGGGCAGATGAGCGGTGTGATCCCTCATTTGGTAGAAGAACGTCTTTCTATTATTCAATATGCGGATAACACTATTCTTTTTATGGATCACGACCTATATAAATCAAGGAACCTCAAGTTGCTTTTATGTGCATTTGAGGAACTCTCTGGTCTAAAAATTAATATTCGTAAGAGTGAGCTTTTCTGCTGCAGAGTTCGTATCTGGGTAGGTGATATTTCCGGCTGCCAGCTCTGGCACTTCCCTATTTGGTATTTAGGTATTCCATTGACTATCGGCGTTTAACTATCGCTGAGTGGAAGCACGTGGAAGAAAGACTCGAGAAACGTCTAGCTAGTTGGACGGACAAACTCTTGTCGTATGGGGGACGGTTGATTCTGTTCAATTCCGTCCTCGGCAACATGGCTCTATCACTCACCGAAAGGGGTTCTTCAGCACCTCGATTATTTTAGATCCGATTTTTTGGTAGAGTGATAATGAATCCAAGAAATATCGGCTGGCTAGGTGGAGTGTTTTATGCTGACCTAAAAGTCAAGGGGGCCTTGAAATTTGGGATCTTGAGATTAAAAACATTGCTTTCCTGAGTAAATGGGTATACAAACTACTCACCGAGAATGGAGTGTGGCAGGAAATCATTCGTAATAAGTACGTGGGGTCCAAAGCCATTTCTAAAGTTCTTTAGAAACCCGGTGATTCAATTTTTTGGAGTGGCGTGATGAAGGCTAAGGAATTCTTTTTCCAATTTGTCACTTTCTCAGTTAGGGATGGTTCTCAGGTTCGTTTCTAGGAAGACACCTGGCTGGGGGCCACTCCACTTATGGTGCAATACCCTTACTTGTACTGAATTGTCATACATAAATTCGTCACAATCAAACAACTTCCGAGACAAGAAAACCCTGATATTTCTTTCCAAAGGGGCCTTTTTGGGCCTCGCGTGGTAGCATGGAATGAATTACTAGAAGAGCATACGCGAGCAGTTTCCGGGGAGTTCCATGAGTGGAGACTGGCACTGTGCCGTACTATTCCTTCTCACTCTTTCCCAATCTCTCTTCTCTTAATCTCAAAATCATCTGATCCCAATCTCTCAAAGCATAGATCTTCTCCATCCACCATTAGTCATCCGCCATCCACCATCTGACATCCGTTCCTTACCCATATCTCTATCTGCATGGGTGCGGGTTGGATCTGTAGCGAAAGAGACTCTCCCATCCCCATCACGATGGATCTCAACAATCTACCAACAGTCCAAGAGGATGATACAGAGAGGAATATTATAATCACCAGCGACATTTGGAGACACAAGGTATGCCGGATTTGGCTCTCAATCTTCAGGCTATCAGTTTATCAGCACCTAGAGTTTGCAGTCTGCAAGCCAAGCATGTGAAGCACAGTCAAGGGATACAGGAGAAATTCATGCCACTGATGAAAATAGCATGTACAGGAGGTACTCCGAGGACAATTTCAGAACATATTATCACTCAAGCCATGGTGAGAGCGTGGAAACAACACTATTATGCAATAACTCAAGTTTCCACTCATCTGTTTACGGCTTATTTTGCTACTCTAGAAGATATGATGTTTGTGTTCACCCGTTAGCCCTGGAAAGTGGGATCGGATAATCTGCTGTTGGAATGGGTTGAGCCGGAAGATGAAAGCAAGATAAGAGAGGATTACAAGTTTGAGCACATCTATGTAACTGTTAGAGCGTGTGGGATTCCAAGAGAAGCAAGATCATTGCAACTCTAATCATGGAGAGAATGAGATGCGGGAAGTCAGTCAATGAAATTCCTTTTATGCAATATGGAGAGTGGTTATTAGATCCTATGTGTGTGCCTCAACCATCAGTGCAACCAGCAAGGGATGACTCATCTGTTCTTAGCAGGTTCCAAAGAATGTTTGGAGAAGAGGATGTGAAAGGGAAACAACTTGTGGGGTATACCAAAGTTAACCCAAGATCTAGCCCAACTCATATGAGTCAACTATATTCAGCAGGAAGACAACTACAATTGCCGTATGCAGGGGTGCCATCAACAGTATCAGTAGAACAGCAAGATGGTGAAGTAACTAAAGGGAGCTCATATTTTCCAAAAAGAGGACCAGGAGATAATCAATCTAGATGCCAGCAAAAAGTGGTGAGGGACATGCTTCCATATACACCCAGGGGAGAATACAGACTGATACAAGCTTTACTCTAGCAACAAGAGTATGGGAGAAAATTGCCTTGATGACCCACAAGTATAGGGGATCAATTGTAGCTCTTTTCGACAAGTAAGAGTGTCAAACCCAATGAGGAGCAGAAGGAAATGACAAGTGGTTTTCAGTAAGGTAATGTATGTAAGTGCTGAAATTGTAAATAACAAAGTAGTTTGGTAGCAAGATAATTTGTAACGAGCCCGTAATGATAGTAGTAACAAAAGTGCAGCAAGGTAGCCCATTCCTTTTGAGGCAAAGGATAGTCCAAAACGGTCTGTTATAGTCAGCAAAGCGTTCTTGAGGGCACACTAGAATTTCATCTAGTCACTTTCATCATGTTGGTTTGATTTGTGTACGCTACTTTGATAATTTTATATGTGGGTGGACCGGTGCTTAGGTGCTGTTCTAACTTGAACAAACCCCCTACTTATGATTAATCGGCCCCTTACGAAATAACACATAAACTAGGGTTAAAGCTTATGTCACTCTCGCAACCCATCATCTAATTACTACTCCACACTGCATTCCCTTAGGCCCAAATATGGTGAAGTGTCATGTAGTCGACATTCACATGACACCACTAAGGGAATCACAACATACATACTATCAAAATATCGAACACATATCAAGTTCACATGATTTCTCCCGTGACCTCAAGAACAAAAGTTACTCATAAGTGATAAACATGCTCAAGATCAGAGGGGTATTAAATAGCATATTGGATCAGAACATATAATCTTCTACCAAATAAACCATATAGTAATCAACTACAAGATGTAATCAACACTACCAGTCACCCACAAGTACCATCTATAGTGCCGATACGAAGAATGAACACAAGAGATGAATTAGGGTTTGAGAGGAGATGGTGCAGTTGAAGATGTTAATGCAGATTGCCCTCCCCAAGATGAGAGAGTTGTTGGTGATGACGATGACGATGATTTCCCCCTCTGGGAGGAAAGTTGCCCCGGCGAATCGCTCTGCCGCAGGGCAAAATTGCTCCTCCCAAGTTCCGCCTCGAGACGGCGGCGTTTCATCCCGAAAGTCCTCTCCTGATATTTTCCAGGTCAAAATGACTTATATACCATTAGATGGGCCCCCGAGGTGGGACTGGGTGAGCAAAACCCACCAGGGCGCGCCTGGGCTCCCTGGCGCGCCTAGGTGGGTTGTGCCCACCTAGGCCCCCTCTGGTACTTGTTGTCTCCAATATTCCTCATATATTCCATAAAAAATCTCTGTAAAGTTTCAGCTTGTTTGGAGTTGTGCAGGATAGGTGGCCTGACGTAGCTTTTCCAGATCCAGATTTCTAGCTGCCAGAATTCTCCCTCTTTGTGTGTACCTTGCATATTATGAGAAAAGGCATTAGAATTACTACAAAAAGAATTATTATGCATAAAAACATCACAAATAACAGTACGAGAACATGATGCAAAATGGACGTATCAACTCCCCCAAGCTTAGACCTCGCTTGTCCTCAAGCGAAAACCGAAATCGAAAAACATGTCCACATGCTTAGGGAGAGAGGTGTTGATAAAAACAAAATATGGACATAGAAGCATCATGTAAATTACTATAACAACAACAAATTTAAACATAAGACCTTTATCAGATAACTTTTATCATAGACTTCCCATGAATAAGTGATAATTCATCACACATTTGGAGCATAAAGCATAAACTCTATTAGAAACCAACAAACTTTGTTCTCAGTCAACTTTGCAACTACAATTCATCATCTTTTCAGGAAGGGTCACATATCAGAGCCTTTAGGCAAGTCCACATACTCAACCATCATATAGTCTTTTATGATTGCTAACACTCTCCGCATACACATAAGCAAAATGTTTCAACCGGACACATAGAAAGATAGGGGCTTATAGTTTTGCCTCCGAATGTATTCACCTCAAGGGCGATGTCAACAATAATAACTTATGCCACCCATATTCAACTGGACATATGTGCTGAGGTCTTTCCTCACCACATGATGCTTGCCAAAGGAGAAAATAAAAAGAAATAGAGAGAAAAACTTTGACTCTTGCATAAAAGTAAAAGGTAGGCCCTTCGTAGAGGGAAGCAGAGGTTTCCATGTGCTTATTTGTTTGTATTCTCAACCCCTTAGTGCAAATCAACGTCACATTGTATTGCCCCTATGAAGGCAACCTTTATTATGCAGTTTGTCGCTTTTATTCTTCACCATCACAAGTTCGTACAACACTCAATTTTCTCTTACACTAAATGATCTCACACTTTTAGAAGCAATTATTATTGCCTTATTGCACCGATGACAACTTACTTGAGGGATCTTTCTCAATCCCTAGGTAGGTATGGTGGACTCTTGAAAATAATATTTGGGTTTAAGGATTTTTGGATGCACAAGTAGTATCTCTACTTACTGCGGAATTTTTGGCTAGCAAAGATAGGGGGCAAGACCACATGCTAGAGGATCTATGACAATATAACTTCTATGTGAATATGAACAAACATAAATCATTACATTGTCTTCCTTGTCCAACGTCAACAATTTTGGCATATAATATTTTGATGGGGTCTCACAATCACAAAAGATTTCCAGGATAGTATATTTATAAGTGAATCTTCTCTTCCCTTATTAATTCTTTCATGAGTTGCATCATTGACCAATGCTATGTTTGTCACTCTCTAATAAAATTTTCTACTTATACTTTTCCTTATGTGGTGTCATCACTTACCATAAGATTAGCATATGACCTTTTTAATTTATTTCCTTTCTTTTTATTGCAACATGAAAGTAAAGAAGGAAAAAACTCAAACGAAATTTTATTATATATCTCGCACATGATTACAAGGATAGATCACTAAGCGAGCTCTCGAAAACAAAGGATCAAACTAAAATTTTATTCATCTAAAGCAAAAGATAACTATGGATTGAACTAACATAAGTAAAGGCAAAGAGATAGTAGGGATGATACGATATCGGGGCACCTCCCCCAAGCTTGGCGGAAGCCAAGGGGAGTGCCCATAACCGATACTCAATTTTCTTTTGGTGATGAAGAAGAGGTGGTGGTGATGGAGTAGATGCGATCTTGTCCTTAGGTTTCCATGGCAGAGGTCCTGCATCATGGGAGGAAGAATGAGTCTCACGGGTCCTGGAACTGGCAGCCAAACTCATACCTTTAAACCTCGCCTCATATTCAAAGACTTGGTTCTGAAGATCATAGATCTAGATTTGGAGGAAGTTGATTTGCTCATTGAGGGTGAAGACGATGTCCTTCATGGGCTATCCATCCACCTTGAGATCACGGGAAAGGTCCGTAATCATTAGGTGATTGGAATTTAGTCCACGCTCCACCATCCCCTTGCACCGGAAGACTTCCTGCTTCATAGCTTCAAGCATGGCCTCCACGGTTCCCGTCCCCTTGGGTCCTTGCACATCGCGGATTTGAAGCACCCTCTCATGCATCTGGATGGCCTGACACTACTAGGGAAAACCATATACACAGAAACTTACCAGTAGCGAGGGTAAAAAACAAGCGCTACTACTACTTACCACTAGTGCCCGACAAATATACGCGCTGCAACTAAGTTTATAGCAGTAGCGTGTCAGAAGGAAGAAGTGCTACTACTACAATTCCTACACTGTTCTCGGCAGGCTAGGAATAGTAGTAGCGAGCTTACGCAAAAGCGCGCTGCTGCTACGATGGTTGTAGCAGTGTGTTTTACCTGGAAAGCGCTACTGCTAATGAAAATAAAATAAAATAAAAAACATATAGAAAAGTAAATAAAAATGAAAGAAATAGAAAAAGGGGAAAGGAAAAAAGAAAATGTGAAGGAAAATAAAAGAAAAATAAAATAAAGGCGAAAGTATTAGTAGCAGCGTGCTTTCAGGACAAGCACTATAGCTAACGTAGCAGTAGCACGTTTTGTTAGCCAGTGCTATAGCTAAGTTACCTATAGCTAATGTAGCAGTAGCGCTTTTCAGGGCCAGCGCTACTGCTATTATTGACATAACCGTGCAGTTCTTCTTCCCCGGCCACTTCCCCCAAATCCCCCCTCGATCTGCTGTCGCCGCCATCGTCGCCCTACATCGCCGCCGGCCGCCGCGCGCTCTCCCTTCGCCCTCCGCACGCCCTCTGCTGCCCTCGGTGGCCGCCGTTGTCGTCGCCGTACATCGCTGCCCTCCGTCGCGCGCCCCTACCGTGACCTCGACGCCGCGTGCCCCTCCCTCAGCCGCTCCCTAACTCCGCCAGCGCCCGAGGTGAGCACGCCTACACCTCCTCCTCCACCTCCCCTACCTCTACCTAGCTACGGTTCCTAGGGTTCATCTAATTAGTTAGGGTTCATCAAATTAGCTACTACTTGTTAATGCTTAAGTAGTTATATTGTTGTTGTGCACCGAATGTAGTTAAGTAAATATAATTGTAAACTAGATGTTAATTAGGGCAGTAGTTGTAAATGCTGAAGTAGTTTTTAGGACAAATTCCTAGGGTTCATCAATGGGTTCTTAAGTAGTTGTAGATGCTTAAATACCTAGCTAGCGTTCATCTAATTAGTTAGTACTTGTAGATGCTTAAGAACAAGGGCAGTAGGGTTAGCGCAGTAGGGTTTAACTAGATGTTAATTAGGGCAGTACTGTTTAGTTTAGAGAAAAGATTCAATATAGTTTTTTTACTATTTTTTAGGAAGTGTTTAGTAGAATTAGTAAGAAAATTAAAAGAACTAGTTGAACTAGTTTATTTTTAGTAAGAACTAGTTGAATTAATAGAACTAGTTTATTTTTAGTAAGAAAATTAATAGAACTAGTTGAACTAGTTTATTTTTATTTATAGTAGTTTTTAGTTGAACTAGTTGAATTAATAGAACTAGTTTATTTTTAGTAAGAAAATTTAGGTATATGAGATTTGATGATCTAATTAAAATTTTACTATAGAACTAGTTTACTTTTAGTAAGAAAATTAATAGAACTAGTTTATTTTTAGGTGTATTTAACAGAACTCTAGATTTATTCGTTTTGAAGTGGACATGTCATATTTTGAATATGTCACATTTGTTATTATTTTTTTAGTTAAAGAAATTATTCCTGCATCGACGTCGACGATGCTTATCCTGCATCCTCATCGTCGACTCAGCGGAGGAGGCCTGCTTGATCAGAGGGGCCATGTCTGTTGGGGAACGTAGCAGAATTTTAAAATTTTCTACGCATCACCAAGATCTATCTATGGAGTCATCTAGCAACGAGGGAGAGAGGAGTGCATCTACATACCCTTGTAGATCACGAGCGGAAGCGTTCAAGAGAACGAGGTTGATGGAGTCGTACTCGTCGTGATCCAAATCACCGAAGATCCTAGCGCCGAACGGACGGCACCTCCGCGTTCAACACACGTACGGAGCAAGGACGTCTCCCGTGCCTTGATCCAGCAAGGAGGAGGGAGACGTTGAGGAAGAGGGCTCCAAAAGCAGCACGACGGCGTGGTGGTGGTGAAGCTGCAGTACTCCGGCAGGGCTTCGCCAAGCTCTTACGGAGGAGGAGAGGTGTTAGGAAGGGGAGGGGCTGCGCCTTGGATGTTGTTTGCAGCCCTCCCCTTGCCCCTCTATTTATAGGGGAAGGAGGAAGGGGGCCGGCCCCCTCTAGATGAGATCTAGAGGGGGGGGCAAGGGGAGGGGGCTTGCCCCCCAAGCAAGGGGGGCGCCCCCTTTAGGGTTTCCCCCCCAACCGTAGGCGCATGGGCCCAAGGGGGGGATGTGGCCAGCCCATGTAGGGCTGGTTCCCTTTCCTCTACAGCCCATTAGGCCCTCCGAGAGAGGTGGCCCCTCCCGGTGGACCCCCGGAACCCCTCCGGTGGCCCCGGTACAATACCGATATGCCCCCGAACCTTTCCGGTGACCTTATGACAACTTCCTACATATAAATCTTCACCTCCGGACCATTCTGGAACTCCTCATGACGTCCGGGATCTCATCCGAGACTCCGAACAACATTCGGTAATCACATACAAGTCTTCCTAACAACTGTAGCGTCACCGAACCTTAAGTATGTAGACCCTACGGGTTCGGGAGACATGCAGACATGACCGAGACGACTCTCCGGTCAATAACCAACAGAGGGATCTGGATACCCATGTTGGCTCCCACATGCTCCTCGATGATCTCATCGGATGAACAACGATGTCGACGATTCAATCAATCCGTATACAATTACCTTTGTCAATCGGTACGTTACATGCCCGAGACTCGATCATCGGTATCCCAATACCTTGTTCAGTCTCGT
This sequence comes from Triticum urartu, assembly GCF_003073215.2. Taxonomy (NCBI): domain Eukaryota; kingdom Viridiplantae; phylum Streptophyta; class Magnoliopsida; order Poales; family Poaceae; genus Triticum; species Triticum urartu. The sequence continues at coordinate 701,238,108 of NC_053028.1, forward strand.
TACTGGCAAGTCACTTTACTTGTACCGTAATGCATGATCCCGTGATCAACCACTTGATCACATTGAGCTCATTATGATGATGCATTACCGAGTGGGCCCAGAGATACCTCTCCGTCATACTGAGTGACAAATCCCAGTCTCGATTCGTGCCAACCCAACAGACACTTTCGGAGATACCTGTAATGTACCTTTATAGTCACCCAGTTATGTTGTGACGTTTGGCACACCCAAGGCACTCCTACGGTGTCCGGGAGTTGCACAATCTCATGATCTAAGGAAATGATACTTGACATTCAGAAAAGCTACAGCAAACGAACTACACGATCTTTGAGTTATGCTTAGGATTGGGTCTTGTCCATCACATCATTCTCCTAATGATGTGATCCCGTTATCAATGACATCAAATGTCCATAGTCAGGAAACCATGACTATCTTTTGATCAACGAGCTAGTCAACTAGAGGCTCACTAGGGACGTGTTGTGGTCTATGTATTCACACATGTATTACGATTTCCGGATAACACAATTATAGCATGAACAATTGACAATTATCATGAACAAAGAAATATAATAATAACCATTTTATTATTGCCTCTAGGGCATATTTCCAACAGTCTCCCACTTGCACTAGAGTCAATATTCTAGTTACATTGTGATGAATCGAACACCCATGCAGTTCTGGTGTTGATCATGTTTTGCTCTAGGGAGAGGTTTAGTCAATGGATCTGCTACATTCAGGTCCGTATGTACTTTACAAATCTCTATGTCTCCATTTTGAACACTTTCACGAATGGAGTTGAAGCGACGCTTGATATGCCTGGTCTTCCTGTGAAACCTGGGCTCCTTGGCAAGGGCAATAGCTCCAGTGTTGTCACAGAAGAGAGTCATCGGGCTCGACGCATTGGGTATGACTCCTAGGTCGGTAATGAACTCCTTCACCCAGACTGCTTCTTGTGCTGCCTCCGAGGCTGCCATGTACTCCGCTTCACATGTAGATCCCGCCACAACGCTTTGCTTGCAATTGCACCAGCTTACCGCCCCACCATTCAAAATATACACGTATCCGGTTTGTGACTTAGAGTCATCCAGATCTGTGTCGAAGCTAGCATCGACGTAACCCTTTACGACGAGCTCTTCATCACCTCCATAAACGAGAAACATTTCCTTAGTCCTTTTCAGGTACTTCAGGATATTCTTGACCGCTGTCCAGTGTTCCATGTCGGGATTACTTTGATACCTTCCTACCAAACTTACGGCAAGGTTTACATCAGGTCTGGTACACAGCATAGCATACATGATAGACCCTATGGCCGAGGCATAGGGGACGACACTCATCTTTTCTCTATCTTCTGCCGTGGTCGGGCATTGAGCCGTGCTCAATCTCGTACCTTGCAATACAGGCAAGAACCCCTTCTTTGACTGATCCATTTTGAACTTCTTTAATATCTTGTCAAGGTATGTACTCTATGAAAGACCAATGAGGCGTCTCGATCTATCTCTATAGATCTTGATGCCTAATATATAAGCAGCTTCTCCAAGGTCCTTCATTGAAAAACACTTGTTCAAGTAGGCCTTTATGCTTTCCAAGAATTCTATATTATTTCCCATCAACAGTATGTCATCCACATACAATATGAGAAATGCTACAGAGCTCCCACTCACTTTCTTGTAAATGCAGGCTTCTCCAGAAGTCTGCATAAACCCAAACGCTTTTATTATCTCATCAAAACGAATGTTCCAACTCCGAGATGCTTGCACCAGCCCATAAATCGAGCGTTGGAGCTTGCACACCTTGTCAGCATTCTTAGGATTGACAAAACCTTCTGGCTGCATCATATACAATTCTTCCTTCAGGAAACCATTAAGGAATGCCGTTTTGACGTCCATTTGCCATATCTCATAATCATAGAATGCGGCAATTGCTAAGATGATTCGGACGGACTTCAGCTTCGCTACGAGTGAGAAAGTCTCATCGTAGTCAACCCCTTGAACTTGTCGATAACCCTTAGCGACAAGCCGAGCTTTATAGATGGTCACATTACCATCCACGTCTGTCTTCTTCTTAAAGATCCATTTATTTTCTATGGCTTGCCGATCAACGTGCAAGTCAGTCAAAGTCCATACTTCGTTTTCATACATGGTTTGACTTAAATCTCACCATGCTTTTTTGCATCCTGTAATCTTCCAATTGTTGTGAATCAAACACCCAGATTGGCAGAAATCCTGTGTTTTTAAATTCTCTGTTTTGCACGTGCATTCCTATCCTATTCCTGTCTATTTCCTTTCCCTGCATTGTTAGAATCCTAAAATTCAAACAAGCCCTTACTCAATTACTTCTGTTACAGATATGTGTCAAAGAAAACCTTGTGTGGTTTGTCCTGCTCCTGCGGCGATGTGTTCCACCCCAGCTCAGCTGCTCCAATGACGGAAGGGTTCACCACAGCAGGGATCCGCTCTCCAGACTATCTTTCGCCGCCTCAGATCTTCTTCCCCGCCGCCGGCAGCCACGACAACTGCATTACCATCATCAACTGAGCAGATGACCTTGAGGACTACACGAGTCCGCAAGAGAGGTCGCACTCTTCCGTGTCTGCTTATGTTATGCGTCGCTTAGTATGATGACATGCTACATTATCGTCGTGTTCACCTATTAGACTCCGAGTCAGGTCCAAACTAATGCTAAAACTTGAGTTGTTAAATGGTTGTGGGGTACATATTGGGGCAGCAATCAGTACTATCTGTCTACTATCTGGTTAATCTCTGGTGTCTACTATGAGTTTCATGTTGGGTGCAAACAAACAATAAATGAGCCATTATTTGTATTTTTTTAACTAAAGCTATTATCTGCCTGCTATCATTGGTTTTGGGTCTATCCACAGTTTGCTACCATCACTCTGGATTTGTGCATGCACTCCTTACATAATCTCACTATGTTTTATTCCTATGCATGCCAGTTATTGTACACAATGGAACTGATCATGTGGAGCAAAAGAGACGAGCCTTGTGTGGCAATAAAATTTCATGCAGACGTTGTTCCATGGTGGGCGCAAAGGCAGCCCCCCTCCACCCATTTCGGATCGTAATCAAGAGGAAGATAACTGTTATGAGAGGGATTCAGAAGGAGAACACCACTCCTATTTACCCCATGAGGTCTTCGCTCTAACTTGGTGTGCTAATGTTGGTAATATCATGCATATGGTGCCTTGCATTGCTTACTGTATACATTAAAGATGTAATCTGCTTAGTTTAGACATGCTTTGTGTCAATGCCATCTCTTTAGATTCTTTATCGTATATGTGACTCATGCAATGCCATCTTGTCTAGCCAGGCATCATATATGTGAATTTTGCAATGGCACCCTGGTTAGCCAGTCATCTTATATGTGAATTATATCATGCCATCATTTTTTAGTACATGTTAAATTTGTCAACAATTTTAGTACATTCAATTACTCTTCCTGTGCATCAGCCATTTGGCACGGTCATGGAAAAATATGGAGTGGAAACAAGGTCTTCAGAGAAGACAATGCTATCTGACGAAGTGCATGTCTTGCTGGTTACCGATAGCTCCTCAGAGGAGGATTCAGAGACAGATGACCAGTCATATTCCCCCCCCCCGATGTGCATGCCCTAACTTGGCAGGGTTATGTTGCTCATATTGCGCGTATGGTATCTTGCATTGCTATGTCATTTTCTTAGTTTATACATGCTTTGTGTGAATGCCACCTGTTTAGTGTCTAATTACCATATATGTGAATTATGCAATGCCATCTTGTTGCAAGACATTATATATGTGAATTATGCAAGGTTATCTTGTTGCAAGGCATTATGTATGTGAATTATGCAATGCCATGCTGTTTAGGCAAGCGTCATATATGTGAATTATATCATGCCGTCCTTTTTTGTATTTCTCATTGCTTTTGTCGACAATGTTTGTATATTTAACTGCTCTTCCTGTGCATCAGCCATTTGAATTGGTGATGGAGAAATCTGGAGTGGAAACAAGGTCTTCAGAGCAGACAATGCTACCTGCTGAAGCAGATATCTTGCTGGTTACAGATAGCTCTGCAAAGGAGGATTCAGAGGCAGATGACCAGTCCTATTATCCCTCTGAGGTGTATGCTCAAACTTGGCAGGGTTATATTACTCATATAATGCATATGTTGTATTGCAATGCTGAGTTTTTACATCATATACACAATATTGAATGCCATCTCCTTAGTTGACACATCATATATGCGATTGCCCTCTGCTCACTTCCTTAGTATATAAATCATATATTTGAATTATGTCATGCCATGATTTTTACATAGACAACATGTATCTGAATTATGGCATGCCAACCCAATTTCTAAAGACATAATATAGTTATATCATCTCATCCTATTTACATAGTCATCATATTTAAATTATGTCATTCTATCTGTGAATTATATCATGCCATCATGTTTCCATCGACGGGATGTTTGTGATTTATGGCATGCCAACCACTTTAATAGACACATCGTATAGTTATATCATGTCATCCTGTTTACATAGTCATCATATTTTGAAGTATGTCATTATATCCTGTTTAGTTAGCCATCATACATGTGAAATTGTGTCATGCTATCCTATTTAATTAGCCATCATATATGTGAAATTATGTCCTGCTATTCTGTTTGCTTAGACAACATAAATGTGAATTATTTCATGCCCTGTTTTCTTCCCTACTATTCATTGCACCTGTTTATCTTATAATGTCTGTACATTCAATTACTTTTCTTGTTTATCAGCCATTTCAATTGGAGGGAGTGATGGCAGTATCTGTGGGAGTAAAAACACGGTCTTCAGAAAAGATCGTGCTACCTGTCGATGCAGATAGAACCATGGTTGTACTTGCCCAAGAACCAGCCCCACCACACATAACCCACACTCATGCAGATTGTACCCCTACCCAGTTGGACAGAGAACCAGCTACACCCCTTCTAACCCCAACCCCAGCAGATAGACACCCAGTTCCCGTTGACACAACACCGTATCCACCACACACTACTAGGGAAAAACTTATACACAGACGCTTACTAGCAGCGTGGGTTTATATCCCTTGCTACTGCTACTTACTAGTAGCGCGGGTTTTTAACCCTCGCTACTACTAAGTTGATAGCAGTAGCGCCGGTTTTTAACCCTCGCTACTACTAAGCGGTCTCTACCGTGCCCCGTGGGACATGCCATAGTAGTAGCGCGGGTTTTTAACCCTCGCTACTACTAAGTTAATAGCAGTAGCGCTGGTTTTTACCCCTCGCTACTACTAAGCGGTCTCTACCGTGCCCCTGGGCCATGCCATAGTAGTAGCGAGGGTTATAAACCCGCGCTACTACTAAGTTTTTACCCCTCGCTACTACTAAGAGGTCTCAACCGTGCCTCTCCGAGACATGCCATAGTAGGAGCGAGGGGTAAAAACCCTCGCTACTACTAAAGGTCCCATTTTGAAACTCTACCCCCCCCCCCCCCCCCC
>NC_053028.1:701244602-701258922 GCF_003073215.2 Triticum urartu
TCAGAAACCCATGCCTTTTCCTCTTAAACCATCCAAGAAAAAGGATGATGAGGATTTTAAGGGCTTTGCTGAAATGAATTAGACCTATCTTTTTACGTATGCGTTTGACTAATATGCTTAAAATGAATCCATATGCTAAATATATGGAGGAAATTGTTACTAAAAAAGAAAGATTCCGGAAGCTGAAATTTCCACCATGCTTGCTAATTATACTTTTAAGGGTGGAATACCGGAGAAACTTGGAGATCCAGGAGTACCAACTATACCATGCTCCATTAAAAGAAACTATGTTAAAACTGCTTTATGTGATCTTGGAGCCGGTGTTAGTGTTATGCCTCTCTCTTGATATCGTAGACTTGATTTGAATAAGTTGACACCTACTAAAATATCTTTGCAAATGGCTGATAAATCAACTGCTATACCTATCGGTTTTTGTGAGGATGTGCCTGTTGTGGTTGCAAACGTTACTATTTTAACGGACTTTGTTATTCTTGATATTCCCAAGGACGATAGTATGTCTATTATTCTGAAGACCCTTTTTGAATACTGCAGGGGCTGTTATTGATTGCGCCGAAGGCAATGTCACTTTTCATGTTAATGGTAATGAGCATACGATACACTTTCCGAGGAAGCAACCTCAAGTCCACAGTATCAATTCTATTGGAAAAATTTAACAATTACTATTGGAGGTTTTTAATTTCCTCTTCCTACTCTCAAGAAGAAATATGATATTCCTATTGTTGGGGATGTGCATATCCCCGTTGAGGTAACCTAATGTTATTCGGAAATTCTCCGGTTTCATGTTATTCGAAATGAGTTTGTTAACAAGACCTGATCAACCTTGTTAGTGGATTCCTTTTGATGAGCATGAGATGGATGAATTTAGAAAACACAACTCTCTGTACCCTCCTTTTACTTTCTGTTATTTACATTAAATAAAGTAAAAAATAGTATTTTTTGTCTGTTTTCTGAATTATCCGTGCAATAAAAAACACCCCAAAAATAAAAGTTCTCCAAATGCCTTGAAAATTAAATGTGATTTTTTCTAGAATATTTGAGAATATCTGGCACTGAAAACACAGCAGGGGGAGCAGCCACGTGCCCAGGAGGGTGGAGGGCGCGCCCACCCCCGGGCACGCCCCCCTGTCTCGTGGACCCCATGTGGGTCCCCTCCACTTATTCCAGCCACCACACACTCCTTCTTTCTCACAAAAAAATCACCAACCAGCTCAAGCACGAGTTCTAGCTCATCTTGCTGGCATTTTCGATCTCCTAGCTCAAAGCCCCATTCACAAAACTGCTTTGGGGGATTGTTCTTTGGTATGTGACTCCTCCAATGGTCCAATTAGTTTTTTTTCTAGTGCTTTATTCATTGCAAATTTTTGCTGCTTAGGTGACCCTGTTCTTGAGCTTGCATGTCAAATTTATATGGTCCCAGGTAGTTTTAATGCATGATATAGTCTCTAGGCACTTTTGGGAGTAGTTGCTATCAATTTTGTTGAGTTTGGTTCACTTTTATTTTGAAGTTACTAAAAATTTCAGAAATTTTTAGAAAAAGATGAAGAGATTTTTGAGGGGCTCGTCAAGCCGAAGCTCGAAGGATAAGCAAAGTGAGGAGGATAAGAGGCCCAAATATAATCTTCCTCGCACCGTGGAAGTTCGGCCGTGTGAATGGCCTTGTGATGATTTCTTGAGAGTAGCCGGGATTTATGATGATTTTTATGAGTTGGCTGAGAATGCAGGACTCACCGACTTCCTCCACGACCAACGCGAACAGTATCTCTTACTCACTAATTTTTTTGTGCAAAATTTTCATTTCCATGCTAGGAGGTCACCACCTTCGGTGGATTTCTATTTATATGATGAGTATAAGGAGATGTCCCTTTTTGATTTTTGGCGGGTCTGGAAGATACCCTTTACAGGAAGCATAGAAGAACCACATCGTAGTGATGTGGAAGGGTTTATTGATATGATTGTTGTAGGGGAAACTAGGAAGGTTTCCGAAGCAAGAATTACTAGCATACATTTTCTTGTTCTACGATACTTTGCAATATTTGCTAGTAGATTCTTGATTGGTCGCGGAAACTATGGAAACCTTAGTGCCCCTAATATTGTTATTTTGCACCATGCCTTGTTCCGTGATGACACATTTAGTATGGGCGCTATTGTTGCAAAGCGGTTAAACCTGAACTGCACTAAGTGCCCCGTCCTTGGAGGCATCTTCGCCTCGCGCCTCGCTGCACATTTTAACATACCTATTAGACATTATGAGAAAGAAGAAAAGTTGCCGCCTCCTGTTTTTCTAGACTATAAGAGTATGGTAGCACATGAATTTATCATTAAGAATAAGGAAAAGATGCTTAAATACAAGCTGATTTTTGATAAAAACACCCTGAGACTATCACTTTGCCCGCTCCTTCCTTGTTTGACTTATCTGCAGGCGAGTACCTTGTTCCGCCGGAGGCCATTCACGCCTATCGAAACCCCATATCAGCTACAGAGCCAGAGCCGGAACCACAATTTGATCCTTCACGACGGTCTGTTTACCAGTGGGATCCGGAGGAGATTGCCAACCAGTGGCAACCCGAGGCTCTTCTTAGTATCACCCCAGTTACAACTTTGGATATCCGCCAGGCCAGCCGTGGAGATAGACCAACTTAGGCCAAAATCCTAAGCTTGGGGGAGTACGTATTTCTCACTGATATTACATTCATGTTCACACACTCATGCTAGTTGTCGATGCTCACACATTTTCATTGTAATATCCATGCTAGTGTATTTCCCTTTTTATGCTTTCTTCTTGTGTGTTTGATAAACCTTAAGAAAAAAACCAAAAAAATTAGTTGTAGCTTTTAGTTAGTTTACTTTCCATGCCTGTAGTAGTAATAATTAAAAAGAAAATCCAAAAAGATTTCTCGTTCTTCTTTTGCTTGTTGGGAGCTTTCCCGTGTAAATAGTTTTGTTTCTTTTCTTTGGGGGTCGAGAGGAGAAGACCATAATGAAAATGTTGAGTGGCTCTCTTATGCATTGTTGATCTAACCAAGAGCCCATATTACCTTGTATTCTCTCTTGAATTGAATGCTTGCAGATTCCAGCTTAGTCCAATGCACGTGCACTATTATTATTATCCACACTATTCGGTCGTGCAGGTGAAAGGCAGTAATGACGATATATGATGAACTTATTGAGATGAGAAAAGCGGGTATGAACTCGACCTCTCTTGTTTTTGTAAATATGATTAGTTCATCGTTCCTAATTCAGCCTATTATGAAAGAAACATGTTTGCAATGACAATTAGAGATTATAGTTGCTTATGCCATGCTTAATTAGCTAGGAGCTTATAATGGTTTACCTTGCGTGCCAACATGCTATTCAAATGGTTGTGATATGGTATGATAGGGTGGTATCCTCTTTTGAACGATTCGAGTGGCTTGACTTGGCACATGTTCACGCATGTAGTTGAAACAAAATCAACATAGCATCTATGATATTTATGTTCATGGTGCATTATATCCTACTCATGCTTGCATTTGGTGTTGATTAATTTTAATGCATGTTCATGACTGTTGTCGCTCGCTTCCCAGTCTTTTTCTAGCCTTCACTTGTACTAAGCGGGAATACTGCTTGTGCATCCAACTCCATAAACCCCAAAGTTGTTCCATATGAGTCCACCATACCTACCTATATACGGTATCTACCTGCCGTTCCAAGTAAATTTGTATGTGTCAAACTCTAAACCTTCAAATAAACATTCTGTTTTGTATGCTCGAATAGCTCATGTATCAACTAGGGTTGTCTGTACCTTCCAAGCTAGGCGGGTTATTCTCAAGAGGGGTGGACTCCGCTCCTCACTCACGAGAAAATGGCTGGTCACTGGGATGCCCAGTCCCATGCTTTATGCAAATCAAATCAAAATAACTGCAAACAAAACTCCCCCGGGACTCTTGTTAGTTGGAGGCACTCGTTGTTTCGAGCAAGCCATGGATTGATGCTTGTTGGTGGAGGGGAAGTATAAACTTTACCATTCTGTTTGGGAACCACCTATAATGTGTATAGCATGGAAGATATCGAGATCTCTCAATTGTTATGTTGACAATGGAAGTATACCCCTCAAAATATTATTCATATCTATTTCAAAACCGAGCTCTGGCACCTCTACAAATCCCTGATACCCTCTGCGAAGGGCCTATCTATTTACTTTTATGTTGAGTCATCATCATCTTATTAAAAAGAACCAGTTGGAGAGCACCTCTATCATTTGCATCCATTACTGTTAGTTTACATTGAGTAAGACTTGACTGGATCTCTTTTACCATGAATTACAATTTCCAGTCAGCCCTTGATCTTCCGGGGTGCTCTGCATTTATGTTTTGCGGTCTCAGAAAGGGCTAGCGAGATACCATCTTGTTATATCATATATTAGGATTGTTTTGAGAAAGTGTTGTCATATGATATTTATTATTATTGCTTGCTAGTTGATTATGCCATTGATATGAGTAAACATGAGACCTAAATGTTATTGTGAATGTGGTTAGTTCATAATCTTTGCTGAAAACTTGAATGTTGGCTTTACATATTTACAACAACAAGAGCAAACAGAGTTTGTAAAAGTTTTTCTTTATCACTTTCAGTTTATCAACTGAATTTCTTGAGGACAAGAAAAGGTTTAAGCTTGGGGGAGTTGATACATCTTCGTCGTATCAACTTTTCCAAACACTTTTGCCCTTGTTTTGGACTCTAACTTGCATGATTTGAATGGAACTAACCCGGAGAGGGGAATCCGTCGTCGTCGTCATCATCAACCTTCCTCCATCACCAATTACATGATGCTAACCGTCGTGCGTGAGTAATTCCATAGTAGGCTTGCTGGACAGTGATGGGTTGGATGAGATTTATCATGTAATCGAGTTAATTTTGTTAGGGTTTGATTCCTAGTATCCACTATGTTCTGAGATTGATGTTGCTATGACTTCGCTATGCTTAATGCTTGTCACTAGGGCCCGAGTGCCATGATTTCAGATCTGAACCTATTATGTTTTCATGAATATATGTGAGTTCTTGATCCTATCTTGCAAGTCTATAGTCACCTACTATGTGTTATGATCCGGCAACCCCGAAGTGACAATAATCGGGACCACTCCCGGTGATGACCGTAGTTTGAGGAGTTCATGTATTCACTATGCATTAATGCTTTGGTCCGGTACTCTATTAAAAGGAGGCCTTAATATCCCTTAGTTTCAATAGGACCCCGCACGGGAGGGTAGGACAAAAGATGTCATGCAAGTTCTTTTCCATAAGCACGTAATGACTATATTCGGAATACATGCCTACATTACATTGATGAACTGGAGCTAGTTCTGTGTCACCCTATGTTATGACTGTTACATGATCGATCGCATCCGACATAATTCTCCATCACTGATCCATTGCCTACGAGCTTTTCATATATTATTCTTCGCTTATTTACTTTTCCGTTGCTATTGTCACAATCACTACAAAACCCAAAAATATTACTTTTGCTATCGTTACCATTACTATCATATTACTTTGCTACTAAATACCTTGCTACAGATATTAAGTTTCCAGGTGTGGTTGAATTGCCAACTCAGCTGCAAATACTTAAGAATATTCTTTGGCTCCCCTTGTGTCGAATCAATAAATTTGGGTTGAATACTCTACCCTCGAAAACTGTTGCGATCCCCTATACTTGTGGGTTATCAGGGCCATGAGGGCGCGAAGAGGAGCCTGGGGCACTGGCCATGATGGAAGGCTTTGCTTGTCACTAAACTTGGCAGTTTTTCCTTTTGCGCGATGTGAGATGGCATTTGGAGATCTACATATCCTTATATAGATGCCATCCGAGCGTGGTGAGGGGTTTATTTGCAAAAAATAATGGACCGCTCGTATTCACTCGGCATGCGGAAATCGAAGCGACAACAGGGAGGGAGCATAAGAGGCAAAAACATCGAGGTCACGGCCGGACTATCATTGGTCCGAAGTATAATGACGAACCCGCCTTGCAAAGCCGAAGACATATTCCGGATGCTACATCGTTATTGAAGGCCAGTTCGGGGGCTACTGAGGGAGTCCTGGATTAGGGGGTCCTCAAGTGTCCCGGCCGTGTGTTATGGGCCGGACTGGTGGGTCGTGAGGATACAAGGTAGAAGACCTTCCCCCATGTCCGGATAGGACTCTCCTTTGCGTGGATGGCAAGATTGGCGTCTGGATGTATAGTTTCCTTCCTCTGTAAACCAACTATGTACAACCCTAGGCCCCTCCGGTGTCCATATAAACCGGAGGGTTTAGTCCGTAGAGGCTATCAGAATTCACATAGGCTAGACATCTACGGTTTAGCCATTACGATCTCGAGGTAGATCAACTCTTGTAACCCCTATACTCATCAAAGTCAATCAAGCAGGAAGTAGGGTTTTACCTTTATTAAGAGGGCCTGAACCTGGGTAAACATCATGTCCCCCTTGTCTCCTGTTACCTTCGATCCTCAGACGCATAGTTCGGGACCCCCTATCCGAGATCGGCCGGTTTGGACACCGACAGCCGCCCCCTCCCCTAGTCCAATTTGGACTCCTTCCCTGTGGGGGGCACGCCACCCATTTGTGGAATGGTGTGCCTCCCTCCTATGGCCCATATGGCCCATATCTTCCCCCGGGGGGTTCCGGTAACCCCCCCCCCCCAGTACTCCGATATGTACCCGATACTTTCTGGAACACTTCCGGTGTCAGAATACTATCATCCAATATATCGATCTTTACCTATCGACCATTTCGAGACTCCTCGTCATGTCCGTGATCTCATCTAGGACTCCAAACAACATTCATTCACCAAATCACATAACTTATATAATACAAAATTGTCATCGAACGTTAAGTCTGCGGACCCTTCGGGTTCGAGAACTATGTAGACATGACCGAGACTCCTCTCCGGTTAATAACCAATAGCAGAACCTAGATGCTCATATTGGTTCCCACATATTCTACAAAGATCTTTCTCGGTCATACCATAATGACATCATACATTATTCCCTTTGTCATCAGTATGTTACTTGTCCAAGATTCGATCGTCGGTATCTTCATACCTAGTTTAATCTTATTACCCGCAAGTCTCTTTACTTGTTCCGTAATGCATCATCCTGCAACTAACTCATTAGTCACATTACTTGCAGGTCTTATCATGATGTGCATTACCGAGAGGGCCCAGAGATACCTCTCTGATACTCGTAGTGACAAATCCTAATCTCAATCTATGCCAACTCAACAAACACCTTCGAAGATACCTGTAGAGCATCTTTATAATCACCCAGTTATGTTGTGATATTTGATAGCACACAAGGTATTCCTCCAGTATCCGGGAGTTGCATAATCTCATAGTCGAAGGAATATGTATTTGACATGAAGAAAGCAATAGCAATAAAACTTAATGATCATTATGCTAAGCTAATGTGTGGGTCTTATCCATCACATCATTCTTCTAATGATGTGATCCCGTTCATCCAATGATAACACATGTCTATGGCTAGGAAACTTAACCATCTTTGATTAACGAGCTAGTCTAGTAGAGGCTTAATAGGGACACTGTGTTTTGTCTATGTATCCACACATGTAACAAGTTTCCCGTTAATAAAATTCTAGCATGAATAATAAACATTTATCATGATATAAGGAAATATAAATAACAACTTTATTATTTCCTCTAGGGCATATTTCCTTCAGTCTCCCACTTGCACTAGTTAAAAATCTAGTTCACATCGCCATGTGATTTAACACAAATAGTTCACATCTTTATATGATTAACACCCATAGTTCACATCGCCATGTGACCAGCACCCAAAGGGTTTACTAGAGTCGATAATCTTGTTCACATCACTATGTGATTAACACCCAATGAGTACTAAGGTGTGATCATGTTTTGCTTGTGAGAGAAGTTTAGTCAACGGGTCTGCCATATTCAGATTCGTATGTGTTTTGCAAATATCTCTGTCTACAATGCTCTGCATGGAGCTACTCTAGCTAAATGCTCCCACTTTCAATATGTATCCAGATTGAGACTTAGAGTCGTCTAGATCGGTGTACAAGCTTGCATCGACGTAACTCTTTACGATGAACTCTTTATCACCTCCATAACCAAGAAATATTTCCTTAGTCCTCTAAGGATAACTTTGACCATTGTCTAGTGATCTACTCCTAGATCACTATTGGTACCTCCCTGCCAAACTTATGGCAAGGCACACAATAGGTTTGGTACACAGCATGGCATACTTTATAGAACCTATGACCGAGGCATAGGGAATGACTTTCATTCTCTCTATATATTCTGTTGTGGTCGGGTTTTGAGTCTTACTCAAGTTCACACCTTGTAACACAGGTAAGAACTCTTACTTTGACTGATCCATTTTGAACTCCTTCAAAATCTTGTCAAGGTATGTGCTTTGTGAAAGTCCTATCAAGTGTCTTGATCTATCTCTATAGATCTTGATGCTCAATATATAAGCAACTTCACCGAGGTCTTCCATTGAAAAATTCGTATTCAAGTATCCTTTTATGCTATCCAGAAATTCTATATCATTCCCGATCAACAATATCTCATCCACTTATAATATCAGAAATGCTACAGAGCTCCCATTCACTTTCTTGTAAATACATGCTTCACCATAAGTCTGTATAAAACCATATGCTTTGATCACCTCATCAAAGCGTATATTCCAACTCCGAGATGCTTGCACCAGTCCATAGATGGAATGCTGGAGCTTGCACACTTTTTTAGCACTTTTAGGATTGACAAAACCTTTTGGTTGCATCATATACAACTCTTCTTTAAGATATCCATTAAGGAATGCAGTTTTGACGTCCATTTGCCAGATTTCATAATCATAAAATGTGGCAATTGCTAACATGATTTGGACAGACTTAAGCATCGCTACGAGTGAGAAAGTCTCATCATAGTCTGAAGGAAATATGCCTAGAGGCAATAATAAAGTTATTATTTATTTCCTTATATCATGATAAATGTTTATTATTCATGCTAGAATTGTATTAACCGGAAACATAATACATGTGTGAATACATAGACAAACAGAGTGTCACTAGTATGCCTCTACTTGACTAGCTCGTTAATCAAAGATGGTTATGTTTCCTAACCATGAACAAAGAGTTGTTATTTGATTAACGAGGTCACATCATTAGTTGAATGATCTGATTGACATGACCCATTCCATTAGCTTAGCACCCGATCGTTTAGTATGTTGCTATTGCTTTTCTTCATGACTTATACATGTTCCTATGACTATGAGATTATGCAACTCCCGTTTGCCGGAGGAACACTTTGTGTGCTACCAAACGTCACAATGTAACTGGGTGATTATAAAGGAGCTCTACAGGTGTCTTCAAAGGTACATGTTGGGTTGGCGTATTTCGAGATTTAAGGGATTTGTCACTCCGATTGTCGGAGAGGTATTCTCTGGGCCTCTCGTAAATACACCACATAAGCCTTGCAAGCAATGCAACTAATGAAGTTTAGTTGTCAGATGAATGTATTACGGAACGAGTAAAGAGACTTGCCAGTAACGAGATTGAACTAGGTATTGAGATACGACGATCGAATCTCGGGCAAGTAACATACCGATGACAAAGGAACAACGTTATGTTGTTATGCGGGTCTGACGATAAAGATCTTCGTTAGATATGTGAGGAGCCAATATGAGCATCTAGGTCTCGCTATTGCGTTATTGACCGGAGTCTCGGTCATGTCTACATTGTTCTCGAACCCGTAGGGTCCGCACGCTTAAGGTTTCGATGACAGTTATATTATGAGTTTATGCATTTTGATGTACCGAAGTTGTTCGGAGTCCCGGATGTGATCACGGACATGACGAGGAGTCTCGAAATGGTCGAGACATAAAGATTGATATATTGGACGGCTATATTCGGAACACCGGAAGTGTTCCGGGGAAGTTTCGGATAAAACCGGAAGCACCGGGGGGTTACCGGAACCCCCCAGGGGTTAATGGGCCTCATGGGCCTAAAGTGGAGAAGAGGAGGGGCTGCCAGGGCAGCCGCGCGCCCCCTCTCCCCCTAGTCCGAATGACAAGGAGGGAGGGGCGGCGCCCCCCTCTCCTCCTCTCCTTCCCCCTCTCCTACTTGACAAGGAAAGGGAGGGGAGTCCTACTCCCGGTAGGAGTAGGACTCCTCCTGCGCGCCTCCTACTAGGGCCGGCCGCACCCCCCCTTGGATCCTTTATATACGGAGGCAAGGGGCACCCCAGAGGACACAAGTTGATCCACGTGATCATATTCTTAGCCGTGTGCGGTGCCCCCTTCCACCATAGTCCTCGATAATATTGTAGCGGTGCTTAGGCGAAGCCCTGCGACAGTAGACATCAAGATCATCACCACGCCGTCGTGCTGACGGAACTCTTCCCCGACACTTTGCTGGATCGGAGTCCGGGGATCGTCATCGAGCTGAACATGTGCTAGAACTCGGAGGTGCCGTAGTTTCGGTGCTTGATCGGTCGGGCCGTGAAGACGTACGACTACATCAACCAAACGCTTCCGTTGTCGATCTACAAGGGTACGTAGATCACACTCTCCCCTCTCGTTGCTATGCATCACCATGATCTTGCGTGTGCGTAGGAATTTTTTTGAAATTACTACGTTCCCCAACAGTGGCATCCGAGCCTAGGTTTATGTTTGATGTTATATGCACGAGTAGAACACAAGTGAGTTGTGGGCGATATAAGTCATACTGCTTACCAGCATGTCATACTTTGGTTCGGCGGTATTGTTGGACGAAGCGGCCCGGACCGACATTACGCGTACGCTTACGCGAGACCGGTTCTCCCGACGTGCTTTGCACAAGGTGGCTAGCGGGTGACAGTTTCTCCAACTTTAGTTGAACCGAGTGTGGCTACGCCCGGTCCTTGCAAAGGTTAAAACAGCACCAACTTGATAAACTATCGTTGTGGTTTTGATGCGTAGGTAAGATTGGTTCTTGCTTAAGCCCGTAGCAGCCACGTAAAACTTGCAACAACAAAGTAGAGGACGTCTAACTTGTTTTTGCAGGGCATGTTGTGCTGTGATATGGTCAAGACATGATGCTAAATTTTATTGTATGAGATGATCATGTTTTGTAACCGAGTTATCGGCAAATGGCAGGAGCCATATGGTTGTCGCTTTATTATATGCAATGCAATCGCCCTGTAATGCTTTACTTTATCACTAAGCGGTAGCGATAGTCGTGGAAGCATAAGATTGGCGAGACGACAACGATGCTACGATGGAGATCAAGGTGTCGCGCCGGTGACGATGGGGATCATGACGGTGCTTCGGAGATGGAGATCACAAGCACAAGATGATGGCCATATCATATCACTTATATTGATTGCATGTGATGTTTATCTTTTATGCATCTTATCTTGCTTTGATTGACTGGTAGCCTTATAAGATGATCTCTCACTAAATTCAAGATAAAAGTGTTCTCCCTGAGTATGCACCGTTGCCAAAGTTCGTCGTGCCCAGACACCACGTGATGATCGGGTGTGATAAGCTCTACGTCCATCTACAACGGGTGCAAGCCAGTTTTGCACATGCAGAATACTTAGGTTAAACTTGACGAGCCTAGCATATGCAGATATGGCCTCGGAACACCGAGACTAAAAGGTCGAGCGTGAATCATATAGTAGATATGATCAACATAGTGATGTTCACCATTGAAAACTACTCCATTTCACGTGATGATCGGTTATGGTTTAGTTGATTTGGATCACGTGATCACTTAGAAGATTAGAGGGATGTCTTTCTAAGTGGGAGTTCTTAAGTAATGTGATTAATTGAACTTAAATTTATCATGAACTTAGTACCTGATAGTATCTTGCTTGTCTATGTTTGATTTTAGATAGATGGCCCGTGCTGTTGTTCCGTTGAATTTTAATGTCTTCCTTGAGGAAGCAAAGTTGAAAGATGATGGTAGCAATTACACGGACTGGGTGCGTAACTAGAGGATTATCCTCATTGATGCATAGAAGAGTTACGTCCTGGAAGCACCGCTGAGTGCCAGGCCTGCTGCTGATGCAACTGCAGACGTTAAGAACGCCTGGCAAAGCAAAGCTGATGACTACTCGATAGTTCAGTGTGCCATGCTTTACGGCTTAGAACCGGGACTTCAACGACGTTTTGAACGTCATGGAGCATATGAGATGTTCCAGGAGTTGAAGTTAATATTTCAAGCAAATGCCCGGATTGAGAGATATGAAGTCTCCAATAAGTTCTATAGCTGCAAGATGGAGGAGAACAGTTCTGTCAGTGAGCATATACTCAAAATGTCTGGGTATAATAATCACTTGATTAGATGGGAGTTAATCTTCCTGTTGATAGTGTCATTGACAGAGTCTTACAATCACTGCCACCAAGCTACAAGAAGCTTTGTGATGAACTATAATATGCAAGGGAGAATTGAATAACTTCCCGAGCTCTTCGCATGCTAAAGGCTGCGGAGGTAGAAATCAAGAAGGAGCATCAAGTGTTGATGGTCAACAATACCACCAGTTTCAGAAAAAGGGTAAAGGGAAGAAGAAGGGGAACTTCAAGAAGAACAGCAAAGCAAGTTGCTGCTCAGGAGAAGAAACCCAAGTCTGGACCTAAGCCTGAAACTAGGTGCTTCTACTGCAAGCAACTGGTCACTGGAAGCGGAACTGCCCCAAGGTATTTGGCGGATAAGAAGGATGGCAAGGTGAACAAAGGTATATGTGATATACATGTTATTGAATGTGTACCTTACTAGAGCTCGATAGCACCTGGTTTGATACTGGTTCTGTTGCTAATATTTGCAACTCGAAACAGGGACTACGGAATTAAGCGAACACTGGCAAAGGACGAGGTGACGATGCGCGTGGGAAATGGTTCCAAAGTCGATGTGATCGCGGTCGGACGCTACCTCTACATCTACCTTCGGGATTAGTTTAGACCTAAATAATTGTTATTTGGTGCCAGCGTTGAGCATGAACATTATATCTGGATCTTGTTTGAATGCAGACGGTTATTCATTTAAATCAGAGAATAATGGTTGTTCTATTTATATGAGTAATATCTTTTATGGTCATGCACCTTTGAAGAGTGGTCTATTTTTGATGAATCTCGATAGTAGTAACACACATATTCATAATGTTGAAGCCAAAAGATGCAGAGTTGATAATGATAGTGCAACTTATTTGTGGCACTGCCGTTTAGGTCATATCGGTGTAAAGCGCATGAAGAAACTCCATACCGATGGACTTTTGGAACCTCTTGATTATGAATCACTTGGTACTTGCGAACCGTGCCTTATGGGCAAGATGACTAAAACACCGTTCTCCGGTACAATGGAGAGAGCAACAGATTTGTTGGAAATCATACATACAGATGTATGTGGTCCGATGAATGTTGAGGCTCGTGGCGGATATCGTTATTTTCTCACCTTCACAGATGATTTAAGCAGATATGGGTATATCTACTTAATGAAGCATAAGTCTGAAACATTTGAAAAGTTCAAAGAATTTCAGAGTGAAGTTGAAAATCATCGTAACAAGAAAATAAAGTTTCTGCGATCTGATCGTGGAGGAGAATATTTGAGTTACGAGTTTGGTCTACATTTGAAACAATGCGGAATAGTTTCGCAACTCACGCCACCCGGAACACCACAGCGTAATGGTGTGTCCGAACGTCGTAATCGTACTTTACTTGATATGGTGCGATCTATGATGTCTCTTACTGATTTACCGCTATCGTTTTGGGGTTATGCTTTAGAGACGGCCGCATTCACGTTAAATAGGGCACCATCAAAATCCGTTGAGACGACACCTTATGAACTATGGTTTGGCAAGAAACCAAAGTTGTCGTTTCTTAAAGTTTGGGGCTGCGATGCTTATGTGAAAAAGCTTCAACCTGATAAGCTCGAACCCAAATCGGAGAAATGTGTCTTCATAGGATACCCAAAGGAGACTGTTGGGTACACCTTCTATCACAGATCTGAAGGCAAGACATTCGTTGCTAAGAATGGATCCTTTCTAGAGAAGGAGTTTCTCTCGAAAGAAGTGAGTGGGAGGAAAGTAGAACTTGACGAGGTAACTGTACCTGCTCCCTTATTGGAAAGTAGTCATCACAGAAAACTGTTTCTATGACACCTACACCATTAGTGAGGAAGCTAATGATGATGAATCAAAACAAGATAACTACTGAACCTCGTAGATCAACCAGAGTGAGATCCGCGCCAGAGTGGTACGGTAATCCTGTTCTGGAAGTCATGCTACTAGATCATGATGAACCTACAAACTATGA
>NC_053028.1:701259922-701406395 GCF_003073215.2 Triticum urartu
CAAACGTATCTAGAATATTTTATTGTCTCATGCTATTATATTATCACTTCTATATAATATTTCTAGTAATTTATACTATTTTTGTAGACTAATTAATTGAGTGCCCAATGCTTGTTCTTATTTTTCTGCTTGCTTTTGGTTTCATAGGGAATCAGTATCTATGGAGGTCCAAATCACTTGTCGGTTTAATACAAATTCTATATTGGCAACACGAAACTAGGGAGGCTTTGGAAGAGATCGAGATGAGAAGCATAGGGTAGGGCGCACCACCTAGCCGTCTGGGGCCCGCTTGCACCGCCTTACATCCATTCCACCGCCATAGATTCCTATAAATTATGGAACGCTCCGCCATATTTATAGATTTTATTATCACCTCCGCAAGGTCGTGTTTCGCGAAGATCCCATATGAATAGTATTTTGACACTATTCACATATGCTTTTTTCTTTCTTTTTTATATTAGTTTAATTCGAATTAGGAGCTTAAACTTTTTCAGTTTGTACATCAACCATTGATGTGTGCCTATAATTGTTTCTCTGAATGGTTGAAGATGTTTTGTATTTTTTAAATTTATCTCATTTAATGTGAGATCCTATACTAGTCTCCCCATGTTGTTGAGGTAGACTTTTTAGGAGGTGAGGCTTCCTATGGACTGCAGCTGTGATCATCTAGGGGCGCCACACATGGTTATTCCCTGCAGCCTTGTCCTCCTTCTGGAAGTCTGGTGGCTCCAAATTCTGATTTACTTTCGACAACAGGTTTGATGGCCCCTTCAATCGTCAATAATGACGTTGTCCAAGGAGGAACCTTCCTCCCCGGACAGATTTCTGTGTTCGGCGGCTTCGTACTGCGGGCCAACTTGCTTGGCCATCTGGAGCATGTCGACAGCTACGCCCCTGGTCATCAGGTCAGATTTGGAAGCTTGAGCTATGTCGCAGATATCCGTGGGGACTTGATCTTCAATGGATTCGAGACCGCGGCGATCGCTCCCCCTCGCTCTGATGAACATGACTTAAATCCATCACCGGATCACATCCAGGAGATGGTTCCTGTTGCTGCAACGGCCTTAGATCCGGAGCAGATCGTACTGTCCGAGGCCACAGAGTCCGCAGCGTTGGAGCTGCACACGGACTCAACACCTTGCAATATTTGCTTCAACGGAACCTCGGACTCGTCTCCGGCTCTAAGTTCCGGACCATGTGCGCCTGCAGACACCGAGCTAGATCGGTTAT
The DNA here is from genome assembly GCF_003073215.2 of Triticum urartu. Lineage (NCBI taxonomy): Eukaryota > Viridiplantae > Streptophyta > Magnoliopsida > Poales > Poaceae > Triticum > Triticum urartu. The sequence continues at coordinate 701,261,153 of NC_053028.1, forward strand.
TGACCTTCGAATTCAACGCCGCTGACGTTTTCGAGCACTCACCTTTGGGCGATGTACTGAACTCTCTAAAGAATTTGTCCTTGGAGAAAGACTCACAGCCGAACTATGTTCGGTTCGAGTTAGAGGCTGATGATGGGGAATTTTGCTTCCCACCCGCCACCCATTTCACAGCTACCGTCGAGGACTTAACCGATGAGCTCGACTATGGCTCCGAAGACATAGACGGTATGGATGATGATGCCGACAAGGAGCAAGGCCAAGACCCACCATCCACTGGACGTTGGATGGTCACCTCTTCGTACGACATATACATGGTTGATACACCTAAAGGATCTGGCGACGACAAAGAAGAGCCAGATGCGAATAAACACTCCGAGACACAGTCCAAACGCCGGCGCCCTAAAGCCGCTCTAAGCCTCGTCGCTCAAAAGATGGCAACAGTGGAACCGGAGAAAACAGTACTCTAGGCGACGCCGAAAACATTGAAGACCCTGTTGGAGCCGCATCCGAACAGGAGGATCAGGACAACGAGCAGGTTAACCCTGATAATAGGCCACGCCCAATGACCCGGATGACGATAGTTATCGTCCACCCTCCGAGGATGATGAGAGCCTTGGCAATGAAGACTTCATCGTGCCTGAGGCACCCCTCAAACAGGAGCACTTTAAGCGCCAGCTCATAGCTACTGCAAGAAGCCTAAAGAAAAAGCAGCAGCAGCTCCAAGCAGATCAAGACCTACTCATCGACAGATGGACATACGTCCTGGCAGCCGAAGAATACAGCCTCAAGCGCCTAGCCAAGAGTTACCGAAAACGCAGACTGCTACCTCAGTTCGATGAGGAGGCACCAGATCCCATACCTCCCTCGCGCAATGCGGACCGACTACCATGCGGTCGGGACAGTGCGGCAGACCGAACACCCCGCGGTCGGGATAAAACGGCAACTCAGGCCGAACAACAGCCCGCCCCAACTCAGGGATAGACTAGCTCGGGATCATACATACGATCTTCGGTAGGAATTGGACAGTAAAACAGGACACACCAGATCTATATACGGATCGCGAGGACGCTTCCCTACTCGGGATGACAGCTACCTATTCGGACGTGACAAACTTAATCACACCCGGGCCGATAACCATAGATGGACTTAGTCGGAGGTGCGCCGGGATGCGGCCCGCTATAGAGACGCCGCACACCCTCTCTGCTTCACAGATGAGGTGCTGGATCAAGAATTCCCCGAGGGTTTCAAGCCTGTGAATATTGAATCATACGACGGATCAACTGACCCTGCAGTGTGGATCGAAGATTTTATTCTCCACATCCACATGGCACGAGGAGATGACCTCCATGCTATCAAATACCTCCCGTTAAAGCTCAAAGGACCAGCTCGACACTGACTAAATAGTCTCCCTGAGAACTCCATCGGCAACTGGGAGGACTTGGAAGAAGCCTTCCTCGACAACTTCCAAGGTACATATGTTCGGCCACCCGATGCCGATGACTTAAGCCACATAGTTCAACAACCTGGAGAATCAGCAAGAAAATTCTGGACTAGGTTCCTAACCAAAAAGAACCAGACTGTCCGGATGCCGAAGCCCTAGCAGCCTTCAAACGCAGCATCCGTGACGAATGGCTCGCCCGCCACCTCGGCCATGAAAAACCGAAATCCATGGCAGCCCTCACATCACTCATGACTCACTTTTGCGCAGGTGAGGTAATGACCCACAAGTATAGGGGATCTATCGTACTCCTTTCGATAAGTAAGAGTGTCGAATCCAACGAGGAGCAGAAGGAAATGATAAGTGGTTTTCAGCAAGGTATTCTCTGCAAGCACTGAAATTATAGGTAACAGATAGTTTTGTGATAAGATAATTGGTAACAAGCAACAAGTAACAAAAGTAAATAAAGTGCAGCAAGATGGCCCAATCCTTTTTGTAGCAAAGGACAAGCTTGGACAAACTCTTATTTAGAGAAAAGCGCTCCCAGGGACACATGGGAATTATCGTCAAGCTAGGTTTCATCACGATCATATGATTCGCGTTCGGTACTTTGATAATCTAATATGTGGGTGGACCGGTGCTTGGGTACTGCCCTTACATGGACAAGTATCCCACTTATGATTAACCTCTATTGCAAGCATCCGCAACTGCAACAAAAGTATTAAGGTAAACCTAACATTAGAATGAAACATATGGATCCAAATCAGCCCCTTACGAACAACGCATAAACTAGGGTTTAAGCTTCTGTCACTCTAGCAACCCATCATCTACTTATTACTTCCCAGTGCCTTCTTCTAGGCCCAAATAATGGTGAAGTGTCATGTAGTTGACGTTAACATAACACCACTAGCGGAGAGACAACATACATCTCATCAAAATATCGAACGAATAAGAAATTCACATGACTACTAATAGCAAGACTTCTCCCATGTCCTCAGGGACAAATGTAACTACTCACAAAGCATATTCATGTTCATAATCAGAGGAGTATTAATATGCATAAAGGATCTGAACATATGATCTTCCACCAAATAAACCAACTAGCATCAACTACAAGGAGTAATCAACACTACTAGCAACCCACAGGTACCAATCCCAGACTTAGAGACGAGAATTGGATACAAGAGATGACTAGTGTTTGAGAGGAGATGGCGCTGGTGAAGATGTTGATGGAGATTGCCCCCATCCCGATGAGAGGATCGTTCGTGATGACGATGGTGATGATTTCCCCCTCCCGGAGGGAAGTGTCCTCCGTAGAACAACTCAGCTAGAGCCCTAGATTGGATCTGCCAAGGTTCCGCCTGGTGGCGGCGGAGTCTCGTCCCGAAAGCTTGCTTATGATTTTTTCCTCAAAGAAAGACTCCATATAGCAGAAGATGGGCATCAGAGGGCCACCAGGGGACCCACGAGGCAGGGGGCGCGCCCAGGGGGGTAGGGCACGGCCCCCACCCTCGTGGGCAGGGTGTGGCCCCCCTCCGGAACTTCTCACGCTCAGTATTTTTTATATATTCTGAAAATGACTTCCGTGAAGTTTCAGGACTTTTGGAGCTGTGTAGAATAGGTCTCTAATATTTGCTCCTTTTCCAGCCCAGAATCCCAGCTGTCGGCATTCTCCGTCTTTATGTAAACCTTGCAAAATAAGAGAGAATGGGCATAAGTATTGTGACATAATGTGTAATAACATCCCATAATGCAATAAATATCGATATAAAAGCATGATGCAAAATGGACGTATCAACTCCCCCAAGCTTAGACCTCGCTTGTCCTCAAGTGGAAGCCGATAACGATAAATATGTCCACATGTTTAGAGGTAGAGGACTCGATAAAATAAAATATGGACATGAGGGCATCATGACTATTCTCATAACAGCAACATATATGGATATTGTCATATGATTTCTTATGCTAGAGTAACAATTCAATCACAATCTCAAGTATGAATCATAAACTTCATTGAAAACTAACAAACTATAATCTCAGTCATTGAAGCAATTGCAATTTATCATAACATAGGAAAGAGTCAATATAAGAGATTTGCAGCAAGTCCACATAGTCAACTATCATGTACTCTTCCACAATTGCTGACAATCACGCAATACTTATGGGTATGGAGTTTTAACCGGACACAGAGAAAGATAGGGGCTTATAGTTTTGCCTCCCAACGTTTTACCTTAATGCAAAAGAACGTCACTTTATATTGCCACTTGTGATATGGACCTTTATTATGCAGTCTGTCACTTTTATTTCTTCCATATCACACGATCGTATAAAGTTTATTTTCTCCCACACTAATAAGTCATGCATATTTAGAGAGCTTTTTTATTGCTTGCACCGATGACAACTTACTTGGAGGATCTTACTCAATCCATAGGTAGATATGGTGGACTCTCATGGAAAAACTGGTTTAAGGGTGTTTGCAAGCACAAGTAGTATCTCTACTTAGTGCAAAGAATTTGGCTAGCATGAGGGGGAAAGGAAAGCTCAAACAAGTTGGATGATCTAAGACAATATGATTTATCTCAGATGTAAGAAAACATAACCCATTACGTTGTCTTCCTTGTCCAACGTCAACCCTTTAGCATGTCATATTTTAATGAGTGCTCACAATCATAAAAGATGTCCAAGATAGTGTATTTATATGTGAAGACCTCTCTTTCTTTATTACTTCCTATTAATTGCAACGATGACCAAAACTATGTTTGTCAACTCTCAACAACTTTTATTCATCATACTCTTTCTATGTGAGCTCATTACTCTCCATAAGATCAATATGATCTCTTTTATTTCATTTTTATTCTTTTTCTCTTTTCTTTTATTCACTCAAGATTATAGAGAAATAATCAAGCCCTTGACTCAACACTAATCTTTATTATATATATAGCTTACAGACTCGATTACATAGAAGGATCATAAAGCAAAACTCACAACTATATCATACTAAAACTTTATGCTACTAGATCAAGATATTACCTAAAGGATCGAACTAAGAAAAACGGTAAAGATAGGAGTGATGGTGATACGATACCGGGGCACTCCCCCAAGCTTGGTAGCTGCCAAGGGGAGTTCCCATACCAGATACTCAATTCTTCTTTGTTGGTGGAGAGGGTGGAGTTGTCGATGATGTAGGCTTGTTCCTTAATTTGCGTTTGAGGACATAATTTTGATCCCTCGGGTCATCGATCTCCTGCTCATGGCTTAATATCTTCTTGCATAATTTCTATTTGTTTTCCTGCAAGAGGCAAAAAGGGATAAAATCGATCTTAGGTTTCTTTGCTCTATCAGGGAGGCTTGACTTTTTGAACTCCACATGCATATCCACAGGTTGAGGTAATGGGACTTCATCCTCATCTGAGCTCGTCTCCTCCTTTCCCTTAGGTTCATAGTCCTCTTCTTCTTCCGTAGTCCAACCAAAATGATCCACGTCCCCATAGACCATAGGATGTACAAGATAATCAGCCACATAGCTTTCTCCTTCCGAATCCTGGGACGACATATTGCTCTAATCTGTAGCAGGAACAGCTCGAAACAAGAACATGAGATTTTTGCGTGATACGGTGGTCAAAACCTTCGGGAGATTATATAATGAATTTTTACCAACCAAAATACGTATCATGCAAGAAAACGGAGTCCGGAGAGCACACGAGGTGCCCACGAGGTAGGGGGCGTGCCCTCCACCCTTGTGGAGCCCTCGTGTCCTTCCTGGACTGCTTCTTATTTTTCTATTTTTCTAAATATTCCAAAACGGAAGAAAATTGCCATTAGAACTGTTTTGGAGTTGGTTTACTTACCATACCACATACCTATTCCTTTTCGGAGTCTGAAACATTCCAGTAAGTGTCCCTTATGTATTCCTCTGGGGTTACGGTTTCAATAACACTGGTTTCAACATTTATAGGATTACCTGCGATATAATGTTTGATTCTTTGACCGTTCACCACCTTCGGATTTGTGCCTTCGAAGTTGTTGATTTTTAATGCACCGGAATGATAGACCTCCTCGATAACATAAGGACCTTCCCATTTAGAGGGAAGTTTTCCTGCAAAAAATCTTAAACGAGAGTTGTATAGCAATACATAATCACCTACATTAAACTCACGCTTTTGTATTCTTTTGTCATGCCATCTTTTAACTTTTTCTTTAAACAATTTGGCATTCTCAATGGCTTGGGTTCTCCATTCATCAAGTGAGCTAACGTCAAATAACCTCTTCTCACCGGCAAGCTTGAAATCATAGTTAAGCTCTTTAATATCCCAATAAGCCTTATGTTCTAGTTCGAGAGGTAAGTGACATGCTTTTCCATAAACCATTTTATACGGAGACATACCCATAGGATTTTTATATGCAGTTCTATAGGCCCATAATGCATCATCGAGTTTCTTGGACCAATTCTTTCTAGACCTATTAACAGTCTTTTGAAAAATTAATTTGAGTTACCTATTACTCAGTTCTACTTGACCACTAGACTGTGGGTGATAAGGGGATGCAATTATATGATTAACATCATATTTAGCAAGCATTTTACGGAAAGCACCATGAATAAAGTGTGAACCACCATCAGTCATTAAATATCTAGGGACTCCAAACCTTGGAAAAATAACTTCTTTAAGCATCTTAATAGAGGTGTTATGACTGGCACTACTAGTTGGAATAGCTTCTACCCACTTAATAATGTAATCAACAGCAACTAAAATATGTGTATATCCATTAGAGGAAGGAAATGGTCCCATATAATCAAAGCCCCAAACATCAAACGGTTCAATAACAAGTGCATAATTCATAGGCATTTCTTGACGTCTACTAATATTACCAATTCTTTGACATTCATCACCAGATACAACAAACTTACGGTCATCCTTGAAGAGAGTAGGCCAATAAAAACCAGATTGCAATACCTTATGTGCAGTTCTATCTCCAGCGTGGTGTCCTCCATAAGCTTTGGTGTGACACTTGCGAAGGATCTGTTCCTGTTCATGCTTAGGTACACAACGTCTAATGACACCATCTACTCCATCTTTATAAAGGTGTGGGTCATCCCAAAAGTAATGTTGTAAATCATAGAAGAACTTTTTCTTTTGTTGGTATGTGAAATTAGGTGGTATAAATTTAGCAATAATGTAATTAGCATAATCAGCATACCATGGAGTAGTATGAGAAGCATTTATGACATTTAATTGTTCATCATGAAAGCTATCATCAATAGGTAGTGGGTCATCAAGAACATTTTCTAACCTAAACAGGTTATCTGCAACGGGGTTCTCAGCTCCCTTTCTATCAATAATATGCAAATCAAATTCGTGTAGCAACAGAACCCATTATGAGTCTAGGTTTAGCATGTTTATTTTCCATAAGATATTTAATAGTAGCATGATTAGTCTGAATAGTTACTTTAGAATCAACAATATAAGGTCTGAACTTATCATAAGCAAATAGAACTGCTAAGAATTCTTTTTCAGTAGTAGCATAATTTCTCTGAGCATTGTCTAGAGTTTTACTTGCATATTGAATAGCATTTAATTTCTTATCAACTCTTTGTCCTAGAACAGCACCTACAACATAATCACTAGCATCACACATAATTTCAAAGGGTAAATTCCAATCAGGTGGCTGAACAATAGGTGCAGAGATCAATGCTTTCTTAAGTATTTCAAATGCTTCTACGCAATCATCATAAAAAACAAATGGTATATATTTTTGTAATAAATTAGTCAGAGGCCGAGAAATTTTTAAGAAGTCCTTAATGAATCTCCTATAAAACCGGCGTGACCAAGGAAACTTCTTATACCTTTGATGTACTTGGAACATGGCATCTTTTCAATAGCATCAACCTTAGCTTTATCAACTTCAATACCTCTTTCAAAAACTTTATGCCCCAAGACAATACCTTCATTAACCATAAAGTGGCACTTCTCCCAATTCAAGACAAGGTTAGTTTCTTCACATATCTGCAAAACTCGATCAAGATTGCTTAAGCAATCATCAAAAGAGGATCCATAGACGGAAAAATCGTCCATGAAAACCTCACAAATCTGTTCACAAAACTCAGAAAATATAGCCATCATGCATCTTTGAAAGGTAGCAGGTGCATTCCATAAACCAAAAGGCATACGTCTATATGCAAAAGTACCAAAAGGGCAAGTAAAAGTGGTCTTTGATTGATCATCGGCTGACACAGGTATTTGAGAGAAACCAGAATAACCATCTAGAAAGCAAAAGTGTGTATGTTTGGATAATCTTTCTAGAATTTGATCAATAAATGGTAAGGGGTAATGATCTTTTTTAGTAGCCTTATTTAATTTGCGGAGATCAATTACCATCCTATAACCTGTAATAATTCTTTGCGGAATCAATTCATCTTTATCATTAGGAACGATAGTAATACCTCCCTTCTTAGGGACACAATGAACAGGACTTACCCACTGACTATCAGCAATGGGATAAATTATACCTGCCTCAAGGAGCTTTAGTATTTCTTTTCTTACCACTTCTTTCATCTTAGGATTCAGCCGTCGTTGGTGATCACGAACTGGTTTGGCATCTTTCTCCAAATTTATTTTGTGTTGACATAGTGTGGGACTAATGCCCTTAAGATCATCGAGAGTATACCCAATAGCAGCACGGTGCTTCTTCAGAGTTTTCAATAATCTCTCTTCTTCATGATCTGAAAGGTTAGCACTAATAATAACAAGATATATCTTTTTATCATTAAGATAAGCATATTTAAGAGTATCAGGTAACGGTTTAAGCTCAAACACGGGATCACCCTTGGGTGGAGGAGGATCCCCTAGGATTTCGACAGGCAAATTGTGTTTCAGGATGGGTTCCTGTTTAAAGAACACTTCATCTATTTCCCTTCTTTCATTCATAAACATATCATTTTCATGGTCTAGCAAATAGTGTTCTAAAGGATCACTAGGAGGTACGGCAATAAAAGCAAGACCAATAATTTCATCTTTACTAGGGAATTCCTCTTCACGGTGTTGTCTACTAAATTTAGAGAAATTAAACTCATGAGACATATCACCCAAACCAATAGTAACGACATCCTTTTCGCAGTCTATCTTAGCATTAACAGTGTTCAAGAAGGGTCTACCAACTATAATGGGACAAAAGCTATCTTGTGGGGAACCAAGAACAAGAAAATCAGCAGGATATTTAGTTTTCCCACACAAGACTTCAACTTGTCTAACAATTCCCATTGGTGAAATATTATCTTTATTGGCAAGTTTAATTGTGACATCAATATCTTCTAACTCAGTAGGTGCAATATCATGCATAATTTCTTTGTATAAGTCAATAGGTATAGCACTAGCACTAGCACCCATATCACATAAGCCATGGTAATAATGATCTCCTATTTTAACAGAAATAACAGGCATGCCTACCACATGTCTATGTTTATCTTCAGCACAGGGTTTGGCAATTCTAGCAGTTTCATCACGGAAATGAATAACATGCCCATCAATATTATCAGATAAGAGATCTTTAACAATAGCAATATTAGGCTCAACTTTAACTTGCTCAGGAGGTGTATAGGTTCTAATATTGCTTTTACGGACCACAGTTGAAGCTTTAGCATGATCTTTTATCCTAATAGGAAAAGGTGGTTTCTCAACATAAGCAATAGGAACAATATGATCATTTTAAGTGATAGTCTTTTCTTCAACTTTAATAGGTGCAGCTACTTTTACTTCTATGGGAGGATGATATTTAAACCACTTCTCCCTAGGGAGATCAACATGAGTAGCAAAAGATTCACAGAAAGAAGCTACTATTTCAGAGTCAAGTCCATATTTAGTGTTAAATTTACGGAGTACATCGGTATCCATAAAAGATTTAACACAATCAAGCTTAGGTGTCATACCTGACTTCTTACCTTCATTGAGGTCCCAATCTTCAGAGTTGCGTTTAATTCTTTCCAATAAATCCCATTTGAATTCAATAGTCTTCATCATAAAAGAGCCAGCACAAGAAGTGTCGAGCATGGTGTGATTATCATCAGAAAGCCGAGCATATAAATTTTGAATAATTATTTCTCTTGGAAGCTCATGATTGGGGCATGAATATAACATTGATTTAAGCCTCCCCAAGCTTGAGCGATGCTTTCTCCTTCGCAAGGCTAAAAATCTATCTATTATATAATTAAGACAGAAGTAAAAGAAGCCATCACGTTCATCCACATAGATTAAATAATCCTAGCCACTATTTTCTTATATTAACGGTTCAGATTTAAAATTATAATGTTACATACAGATATTGTTGTAAACTAACAATTAGGCTGTCACGTACACATATTACAGGCACATAATTGGAGTGCTTCAGATTTGACAAGGTAAAAAAACTAATTTGGAAAGAGCGTTCAGATTTGACAAGGAAAAAAAGCAATTTGGAAGGAGTCAACCAGAGAGAAAACAGCTTGCATTAGCGTACATGCATAGGACTCTCACAACCAGGACAAAGGACAAATGGATACAGCATGGGAAAACTAGACGGGAAGCACTAGATTTGTATTAGATGTGGCCAGCCAGCCAGCCCAATAAAAAAATGATACGCCCGGCCATGTGACCTAGCAAAGCAAATCCCGTTTGGGCATGCTATGCATGTAACAACTAACAAATGCCATCATTACATGAGAAACCAATGCATGGGTGTATGTTTACTTTCTCCTTCAAAATTTCTACCCATAGTCCAAACTATGCAAACAATATACCCCTTCTGACTAGCGTGACAAGCCGGACATGGCTATGAGAATGAAATTGTCATTCCTATGAAATAAGTAATGATGTTAACTCATATTTTTTGCTTTTTTATATTAAGAAATTGCACTACAAAATAAAAAATGCTCAACCAGGACTTAAGAAAATCTAATGTTTCTATGACCAGCAAAAGACACCATTGAGAATTCTGAATAATTTTAAGCCATATTAATTGATTCTTCATTATACCAGCTACTACCTAGAATCGTAATAGCTAGCCTGCGGGTGAGGCGTTTCGGATTTAGTGCTCGATGGAATTCGAAACTTTCCAAAAATCCAAAATCAATCTTTCAAGTTTCCAAAATACTAAAAATAGATACATAAGTACTATATAAATAATCATTTTTTGGGAATGTTAACTGATCTAGACACATGTAAAATTTTCATTATTAAGTAGGTTTGACGTGATCTATATAGAAAACAAAACCATGCACTTTTATAGTGGAGAGTACATATATGTGCTATAGTTACATGATTTTGTTACTTTTTTGTAGATCGCATATAATTTTTTTTTGCCATGAAACTATACAGACAAGTAGTATGCATTCATATCTATGTGTGTATTATTAAAAATAATTGAAACCTAACCTTTTTATTTTTGAATTTTTCAAACATCAAGTTCCATAGGCTACACGTACATGCATGCATATGTTTCAAAGATATAAGCTTTTTTGTGGGGTATATGCATATTATTAATTTTCTAGATGGAATATATATCATGCATGTGTGTAAGATCCCTTGGCTTTGAAGTATTTGTGCATTTCTTACATAGATGACAAATGCGTTGGACTTTCTGTTATAAGCTCCATTTGATTAATAATGCATGGTTATGTAGTGTTCAGGTAGAATTTTGGACATCTGATGCTATAATAAAGGACTACAAAATGAATTTAATCATTTATTTTTTCTTTTTTGTGATATCTTCTAGCATATGCTTATTGTCACTGTCCGGGCCACCCGGATAGTTTGTATGAATACATACAAATAGTTTTTCTAAATGAAAAACAACAGTTACTTAGACTTAGATGGCCAGGCTACACAAACAATTAGAGTGAGATGATATAGTCATGAGTATTTAGAAGCATGCATGGAAGGTTAACAACCAAGATATCGTGCTATCTAGAAACAATATTCACTTCAAATAGTGATGATGCAGATAGAGGAAGACAACATAATATTTACGATTTAATCATTAAAGAAATGGCTTGGCGTGGTAGGAAGCAAACATCAGTGCCATAGACATCGATGACTTTACCATATACTTACTAAAAATATCCCACATGTAGTTTGATCATGTTTTCTTTGGACACGTACACACATTCCAACTAAAATATTATTTGTATTTTAAATGATCTATCAAGGGGAACTGAGAATCAACAATGGAAGAGATAAATATGAACATTGGTATGGAATTATATGGCATTGCATGGAAGAGCGCCGATTTTTTCATGGAACAATTCACAAATAACGCAGTAAAAACGTAATTCCAAAATATTATCTCTTTTCCGGATATGCAAAATTTGGTCTTTTTAATATATCTTAACTGCCGATGGAAAAATAGTGGTGGAGATGTTTTTTGCTAAATATAAATATTAGAGAATAGCACAAAAGATCTGGAAGCATACATATGAATATGAGGATATATGACAGTGTGCTAATAGATAGTGTTGGAACAGATAACAATGTATGGCTGCAAATAATCAATTTTTTCATTTTATCGATAAAAATTCTAAAACAATATTTGATGCAAAGATAAATGAACATGGATGAAAAGGTGAAACCGTGAAATCTGGAGATTAGTACCAGAGCCAATGGTTTCACATGGTGGGATGCATGCATTGGTCCTTTTGATGTTTCATTGTGGGACAACCATATCATTTGAAACAACTTTATCAAAAATGTAGCCAAGTTTAACCATATTTTATAATACTATATATTTAAGCTATATTTGTTTATATAAATACATATATAGGAATAAATTGAATGGACAAACATTCGTAGAGCAAAACCAACAAAATAAATAAAGTTGTAAAGGAAGTCTAGCCGTGCAAATGCGCGGGTCACCCAGCTAGTTATATATATAATTGCGATCACGATGAACAAGATGCATAGGATAAAACTTCTGATGAAATTCCAATTTCAATCGTTTGTAGTTCCATGATCCCATATCATCACATAGCCTGTACCATGTCAATGCGTCTCCCTTCAAAGATAAAGGAAAGAACTTCTTCTTAATAACATCACCGGGTATACCTGCAAGCTTAAATAATCCACAAACTTCATCCACGTATATTAGGTGCTCATCAGGATGCTTTGTTCTGTCTCTTGCAAGAGGATTAGCTAGCAGATTTTCTATCATACCCGAAGGAATCTCAAAGTAGACATTTTTATTTTTAGTAGGTTCAGTAGGTTGAGGAGCAACTCTTTGCTCTATTGGTCGGGGTGAAGATACCCCGAAGAAGCCCCTCAGAGGGTTACTTTCCGTAGTAACAAGTGACAGTAAATTTCAGCACACTATATAAATTTTTTCTTACCAAATTCCACCTACCAAAGGCGCTTCACTCCCCGGCAACGGCGCCAAAAAAGAGTCTTGATGACCCACAAGTATAGGGGATCTATCGTAGTCCTTTCGATAAGTAAGGGTGTCGAACCCAACGAGGAGCAGAAGGAAATGATAAGCGGTTTTCAGCAAGGTATTCTCTGCAAGCACTGAAATTATAGGTAACAGATAGTTTTGTGATAAGATAATTGGTAACAAGCAACAAGTAACAAAAGTAAATAAAGTGCAGAAAGGTGGCCCAATCCTTTTTATAGCAAAGGACAAGCCTCGACAAACTCTTATATAGAGAAAAGCGCTCCCGGAGACACATGGGAATTATCGTCAAGCTAGGTTTCATCATGATCATATGATTCGCGTTTGGTACTTTGATAATCTGATATGTTGGTGGACCGCTGCTTGGGTACTTCCCTTACTCTGACAAGTATCCCACTTATGATTAACCTCTATTGCAAGCATCCGCAACTACAACAAAAGTATTAAGGTAAACCTAACCATAGCATGAAACATATGGATCCAAATCAGGCCCTTACGAAGCAACGCATAAACTAGCGTTTAAGCTTCTGTCACTCTAGCAACCCATCATCTACTTATTACTTCCCAATGCCTTCCTCTAGGCCCAAATAATGGTGAACTGTCATGTAGTCGACGTTCACATAACACCACTAGAGGAGAGACAACATACATCTCATAAAAATATCGAACGAATACCAAATTCACATGACTACTAATAGCAAGACTTCTTCCATGTCCTCAGGAACAAACGTAACTACTCACAAAGCATATTCATGTTCATAATCAGAGGAGTATTAATATGCATAAAGGATCTGAACCAAATAAACCAACTAGCATCAACTACAAGGACTAATCAACACTACTAGCAACCCACAGGTACCAATCCCAGACTTAGAGACAAGAATTGGATACAAGAGATGAAATAGGGTTTGAGAGGAGATGATGCTGGTGAAGATGTTGATGGATATTGACCCCCTCCCAATGAGAGGATCGTTGGTGATGACGATGGTGATGATTTCCCCCTCCCGGAGGGAAGTGTCCCGGCAGAACAGCTCTGCTGGAGCCCTAGATTGGATCCACCAAGGTTCCACCTAGTGGCGGCGGAGTCTCGTCCCGAAAGCTTGCTTATGATTTTTTTCCTCATCGAAAAACTCCATATAGCAGAAGATGGGCATCGGAGGGCCACGGGGCAGGGGACATCCCCAGGGTGGTAGGGCGCGCCCCCACCTCATGGTCAGGGTGTGGCCCCCCTCCGGAACTTCTTGCGCTCAGTATTTTTTATATATTCTAAAAATGACTTCCGTGAATTTTCAGGACTTTTGGAGCTGTGCAGAATACGTCTCTAATATTTGCTCCTTTTCCAGCCCAGAATCCCAGCTGCCGGCATTCTCCCTCTTTATGTAAACCTTGTAAAATAAGAGAGAATAGGCATAATTATTGTGACATAACGTGTAATAACAACCCATAATGCAATAAATATCGATATAAAAGCAGGACGCAAAATGGGCGTATCATGATGACAGCTGGCTGGCGCGAAGCAAAAACACAGCCAACAAGGCAGGCCCCTATGAGGCCAAGAACATCACCGGCAAGCTCCGGCGCAATAGACACAGATGCCGAAGCAATGGCGATAACACCGATGACACCACAGTGAACGCCGTATTCAACGGCTCCATGGGAGAAAAAGTCCAGGAGAAGACGGTGGTATAGAGGTGAAGGAAATATGCCCTAGAGGCAATAATAAAGTTATTATTTATTTCCTTATATCATGATAAAAGTTTATTATTCATGCTAGAATTGTATTAACCGGAAACATAATACATGTGTGAATACATAGACAAACAGAGTGTCACTAGTATGCCTCTACTTGACTAGCTCGTTAATCAAAGATGGTTATGTTTCCTAACCATGAACAAAGAGTTGTTATTTGATTAACGAGGTCACATCATTAGTTGAATGATCTGATTGACATGACCCATTCCATTAGCTTAGCACCCGATCGTTTAGTATGTTGCTATTGCTTTCTTCATGACTTATACATGTTCCTATGACTATGAGATTATGTAACTCCCGTGTGCCAGAGGAACACTTTGTGTGCAACCAAACGTCACAACGTAACTGGGTGATTATAAAGGTGCTCTACAGGTGTCTCCAAAGGTACATGTTGGGTTGACGTATTTCGAGATTAGGATTTGTCACTCCGATCGTCGGAGAGGTATCTCAGGGCCCTCTCGGTAATGCACATCACTTAAGCCTTGCAAGCACTGCAACTAATGAGTTAGTTGCGGGATGATGTATTACGGAACGAGTAAAGAGACTTGCCGGTAACGAGATTGAACTAGGTATTGGATACCAACGATCGAATCTCGGGCAAGTAACATATCGACGACAAAGGGAACAATGTATGTTGTTATGCGGTCTGACCGATAAAGATCTTCGTAGAATATGTAGGAGCCAATATGGGCATCCAGGTCCCGCTATTGGTTATTAACCGGAGACGTATCTCGGTCATGTCTACATTGTTCTCGAACCCGTAGGGTCCGCACGCTTAAGGTTTCGATGACAGTTATATTATGAGTTTATACGTTTTGATGTACCGAAGGTTGTTCGGACTCCCGGATGAGATCACGGACATGACAAGGAGTCTCGAAATGGTCGAGACATAAAGATTGATATATTGGAAGCCTATGTTTGGATATCGGAAGTGTTCCGGGTGAAATCGGGATTTTACCGGAGTACCGGGAGGTTACCGGAACCCCCCCGGAAATCATATGGTCCTTAGTGGGCCTTTGTGGAAGAAGAGGAGAGGCGGCCAGGGCTGGGCCGCACGCCCCTCCCCCCTAGTCCGAATAGGACAAGGAGAGAGGGGGTCGGCGCCCCCCTCCTTCTCTCTCTCTCTTTTCCACCTCGTGAATCCTATTCCAACTAGGATTGGGGGAGAAGTCCTACTCCCGGAGGGAGTAGGACTCCTCCTGGCGCGCCCTATGATGGCTGGCCGGCCTCCCCCTCTTGAACCTTTATATACGGAGGCAGGGGCACCCCAGAGACACACAAGTTGATCCACGTGATCATATTCTTAGCCGTGTGCGGCGCCCCCTTCCACCATAGTCCTCGATAATATTGTAGCGGTGCTTAGGCAAAGCCCTGTGACGGTAGTACATCAAGATCGTCACCACGCCGTCGTGCTGACGGAACTCTTCCCCGACACTTTGCTGGATCGGAGTCCGGGGATCGTCATCGAGCTGAACGTGTGCTAGAACTCGGAGGTGCCGTAGTTTCGGTGCTTGATTGGTCGGGCCGTGTAGACGTACGACTACATCAACCAAACGCTTCCGTTGTCGATCTACAAGGGTACGTAGATCACACTCTCCCCTCTCGTTGCTATGCATCACCATGATCTTGCGTGTGCGTACGAAATTTTTGAAATTACTACATTCCCCAACAGTGGCATCCGAGCCTAGGTTTTATTTGTTGATGTTATATGCACGAGTAGAACACAAGTGAGTTGTGTGCGATATAAGTCATACTGCTTACCAGCATGTCATACTTTGGTTTGGCGGTATTGTTGGACGAAGCGGCCCGGACCGACATTATGCGTACGCTTACGCGAGACCGGTTCTCCCGACGTGCTTTGCACATAGGTGGCTTGCGGGTGACAGTTTCTCCAACTTTAGTTGAACCAAGTGTGGCCACGCCCGGTCCTTGTGAAGGTTAAAACAACACCAGCTTGACAAACTATCGTTGTGGTTTTGATGCGTAGGTAAGATTGTTTCTTGCTTAAGCCCGTAGCAGCCACGTAAAACTTGCAACAACAAAGTAGAGGACGTCTAACTTGTTTTTGCAGGGCATGCTGTGATGTGATATGGTCAAGACATGATGCTAAATTTTATTGTATGAGATGATCATGTTTTGTAACCGAGTTATCGGCAACTGGTAGGAGCCATATGGTTGTCGCTTTATTGTATGCAATGCAATCGCGCTGTAATGCTTTACTTTATCACTAAGCGGTAGCGATAGTCTTGGAAGAATAAGATTGGCGAGACGACAACGATGCTACGATGGAGATCAAGGTGTCGCGCCGGTGACGATGGTGATCATGACGGTGCTTCGGAGATGGAGATCACAGGCACAAGATGATGATGGCCATATCATATCACTTATATTGATTGTATGTGATGTTTATCTTTTATGCATCTTATCTTGCTTTGATTGACAGTAGCATTATAAGATGATCTCTCACTAAAATTATCAAGAAGTGTTCTCCCTGAGTATGCACCGTTGCGAAAGTTCTTCGTGCTGAGACACCACGTGATGATCGGATGTGATAGGCTCTACGTTCAAATACAACGGGTGCAAAACAGTTGCACCCGCGGAATACTCAGGTTATACTTGACGAGCCAAGCATATGCAAATATGGCCTCGGAACACGAAGACCGAAAGGTCGAGCGTGAATCATATAGTAGATATGATCAACATAGTGATGTTCACCAATGAAACTACTCCATCTCATGTGCTGATCGGACATGGTTTAGTTGATTTGGATCACATGATCACTTAGAGGATTAGAGGGATGTCTATCTAAGTGGGAGTTCTTTAAGTAATTTGATTAATTGAACTTAAATTTATCATGAACTTAGTACCTGATAGTATCTTGCTTATGTATGTTTGATTTTACATAGATGGCCCGTGCTGTTGTTCCGTTGAATTTTAATGCGTTCCTTGAGAAAGCAAAGTTGAAAGATGATGGTAGCAATTACATGGACTGGGTCCGTAACTTGAGGATTATCCTCATTGCTGCACAGAAGAATTACGTCCTGGAAGCACCGCTGGGTGCCAGGCCTGCTGCTGGAGCAACACCAGATGTTATGAACGTCTGGCAGAGCAAAGCTAATGACTACTCGATAGTTCAGTGTGCCATGCTTTACGGCTTAGAATCGGGACTTCAACGACGTTTTGAACGTCATGGAGCATATGAGATGTTCCAGGAGTTGAAGTTAATATTTCAAGCAAATGCCCGAATTGAGAGATATGAAGTCTCCAATAAGTTCTATAGCTGCAAGATGGAGGAGAACAGTTCTGTCAGTGAGCATATACCCAAAATGTCTGGGTATAATAATCACTTGATTCAGATGGGAGTTAATCTTCCAGATGATTGCGTCATTGATAGAATTCTCCAATCACTGCCACCAAGCTACAAGAGCTTCGTGATGAACTATAATATGCAAGGGATGAATAAGTCTATTCCCGAGCTCTTCGCAATGCTGAAAGCTGCGGAGGTAGAAATCAAAAAGGAGCATCAAGTGTTGATGGTTAACAAGACCACTAGTTTCAAGAAAAAGGGCAAAGGGAAGAAGAAGGGGAACTTAAAGAAGAACAGCAAGCAAGTTGCTGCTCAAGAGAAGAAACCCAAGTCTGGACCTAAGCCTGAAACTGAGTGCTTCTACTGCAAGCAGACTGGTCACTGGAAGCGGAACTGCCCCAAGTATTTGGCGGATAAGAAGGATGGCAAGGTGAACAAAGGTATATGTGATATACATGTTATTGATGTGTACCTTACTAATGCTTGCAGTAGCACCTGGGTATTTGATACTGGTTCTGTTGCTAATATTTGCAACTCGAAACAGGGACTACGGATTAAGCGAAGATTGACTAAGGACGAGGTGACGATGCGCGTGGGAAACGGTTCCAAAGTCGATGTGATCCCGGTCGGCACGCTACCTCTACATCTACCATCGGGATTAGTATTAGACCTAAATAATTGTTATTTGGTGCCAGCGTTGAGCATGAACATTATATTTGGATCTTGTTTAATGCGAGATGGTTATTCATTTAAATCAGAGAATAATGGTTGTTCTATTTATATGAGTAATATCTTTTATGGTCATGCACCCTTGAAGAGTGGTCTATTCTTATTGAATCTCGATAGTAGTGACACACATATTCATAATGTTGAAGCCAAAAGATGCAGAGTTGATAATGATGGTGCAACTTATTTGTGGCACTGCCGTTTAGGTCATATCGGTGTAAAGCGCATGAAGAAACTCCATACTGATGGACTTTTGGAACCACTTGATTATGAATCACTTGGTACTTGCGAACCGTGCCTCATGGGCAAGATGACTAAAACACCGTTCTCCGGTACTATGGAGAGAGCAACAGATTTGTTGGAAATCATACATACAGATGTATGTGGTCCGATGAATATTGAGGCTCATGACGGATATCGTTATTTTCTCACCTTCACAGATGACTTAAGCAGATATGGGTATATCTACCTAATGAAACATAAGTCTGAAACATTTGAAAAGTTCAAAGAATTTCAGAGTGAAGTTGAAAACCATCGTAACAAGAAAATAAAGTTTCTACGATCTGATCATGGAGGAGAATATTTGAGTTACGAGTTTGGTGTACATTTGAAACAATGCGGAATAGTTTCGCAACTCACGCCACCCGGAACACCACAGCATAATTGTGTGTCCGAATGTCGTAATCGTACTTTACTAGATATGGTGCGATCTATGATGTCTCTTACTGATTTACCGCTATCGTTTTGGGGTTATGCTTTAGAGACGGCCGCATTCACGTTAAATATGACACCATCAAAATCCGTTGAGACGACGCTTTATGAACTATGGTCTGGCAAGAAACCAAAGTTGTCGTTTCTGAAAGTTTGGGGCTGCGATGCCTATGTGAAAAAGCTTCAACCTGATAAGCTCGAACCCAAATCGGAGAAATGTGTCTTCATAGGATATCCAAAGGAAACTATTGGATACACCTTCTATCACAGATCCGAAGGCAAGACTTTTGTTGCTAAGTTCGGAAACTTTCTGGAGAAGGAGTTTCTCTCGAAAGATGTGAGTGGGAGGAAAGTAGAACTTGACGAGGTAACTGTACCTGCTCCCTTATTGGAAAGTAGTACATCACAGAAACCTGTTTCTGCGACACCTACACCAATTAGTGAGGAAGCTAATGATAATGATCATGAAACTTCAGGACAGGATACTACTGAACCTCGTAGATCAACCAGAGTGAGATCCGTGCCTGAGTGGTACGGTAATCCTGTTCTGGAAGTCATGCTGCTAGATCATGATGAACCTACGAACTATGAAGAAGCGATGGTGAGCCCAGATTCCGCAAAATGGCTTGAAGCCATGAAATCTGAGATGGGATCCATGTATGAGAACAAAGTATGGACGTTGGTTGACTTGCCCGATGATCGACAAGCAATTGAGAATAAATGGATCTTCAAGAAGAAGACAGACGCTGACAGTAATATTACTGTCTACAAAGCTCGACTTGTCGCAAAAGGGTTTCAGCAAGTTCAAGGGGTTGACTACGATGAGACCTTCTCACCCGTAGCGATGCTTAAGTCTGTCCGAATCATGTTAGCAATTGCCGCATTTTATGATTATGAAATTTGGCAGATGGATGTCAAAACTGCATTCCTGAATGGATTTCTGGAAGAAGAGTTGTATATGATGCAACCAGAAGGTTTTGTCGATCCAAAGGGAGCTAATTAAGTGTTGCAAGCTCCAGCGATCCATTTATGGACTGGTGCAAGCCTCTCGGAGTTGGAATAAACGCTTTGATAGTGTGATCAAAGCATTTGGTTTTATACAGACTTTCGGAGAAGCCTGTATTTACAAGAAAGTGAGTGGGAGCTCTGTAGCATTTCTGATATTATATGTGGATGACATATTACTGATTGGAAATAATATAGAATTTCTGGATAGCATAAAAGGATACTTGAATAAGAGTTTTTCAATGAAAGACCTTGGTGAAGCTGCTTACATATTAGGCATAAAGATCTATAGAGATAGATCAAGACGCTTAATTGGACTTTCACAAAGCACATACCTTGACAAGATTTTGAAGAAGTTCAAAATGGATCAAGCAAAGAAAGGGTTCTTGCCTGTGTTACAAGGTGTGAAGTTGAGTCAGACTCAATGCCCGACCACTGCAGAAGATAGAGAGAAAATGAAAGATGTTCCCTATGCTTCAGCCATAGGCTCTATCACGTATGCAATGCTGTGTACCAGACCTGATGTGTGCCTTGCTATAAGTTTAGCAGGGAGGTACCAAAGTAATCCAGGAGTGGATCACTGGACAGCGGTCAAGAACATCCTGAAGTACCTGAAAAGGACTAAGGATATGTTTCTCATATATGGTGGTGACAAAGAGCTCATCGTAAACGGTTACGTTGATGCAAGCTTTGACACTGATCCGGACGATTCTAAATCGCAAACCGGATACGTGTTTACATTAAACGGTGGAGTTGTCAGTTGGTGCAGTTCTAAACAAAGCGTCGTGGCGGGATCTACATGTGAAGCGGAGTACATAGCTGCTTCGGAAGCAGCAAACGAAGGAGTCTGGATGAAGGAGTTCATATCTGATCTAGGTGTCATACCTAGTGCATCGGGTCCAATGAAAATCTTTTGTGACAATACTGGTGCAATTGCCTTGGCAAAGGAATCCAGGTTTCACAAAAGAACCAAGCACATCAAAAGACGCTTCAATTCCATCCGGGATCTAGTCCAGGTGGGAGACATAGAGATTTGCAAGATACATACGGAGCTGAATGTAGCAGACCCGTTGACTAAGCCTCTTCCACGGGCAAAACATGATCAGCACCAAAGCTCCGTGGGTGTTAGAATCATTACTGTGTAATCTAGATTATTGACTCTAGTGCAAGTGGGAGACTAAAGGAAATATGCCCTAGAGGCAATAATAAAGTTATTATTTATTTCCTTATATCATGATAAATGTTTATTATTCATGCTAGAATTGTATTAACCGGAAACATAATACATGTGTGAATACATAGACAAACAGAGTGTCACTAGTATGCCTCTACTTGACTAGCTCGTTAATCAAAGATGGTTATGTTTCCTAACCATGGACAAAAGAGTTGTCATTTGATTAACGGGATCACATCATTAGTTGAATGATCTGATTGACATGACCCATTCCATTAGCTTAGCACCCGATCGTTTAGTATGTTGCTATTGCTTTCTTCATGACATATACATGTTCCTATGACTATGAGATTATGCAACTCCCGTTTGCCGGAGGAACACTTTGGGTGCTACCAAACGTCACAACGTAACTGGGTGATTATAAAGGAGCATTACAGGTGTCTCCAAAGGGAGATGTTGGGTTGGCGTATTTCGAGATTAGGATTTGTCACTCCGATTGTCGGAGAGGTATCTCTGGGCCCTCTCGGTAACACATCACATAAGCCTTGCAAGCATTACAACTAATAGTTAGTTGTGAGATGATGTATTACGGAACGAGTAAAGAGACTTGCCGGTAACGAGATTGAACTAGGTATTGGATACCGACGATCGAATCTCGGGCAAGTAACATACCGATGACAAAGGGAACAACGTATGTTGTTATGCGGTCTGACCGATAAAGATCTTCGTAGAATATGTAGGAGCCAATATGGGCATCCAGGTCCCGCTATTGGTTATTGACCGGAGACGTGTCTCGGTCATGTCTACATTGTTCTCGAACCCGTAGGGTCCGCACGCTTAAGGTTACGATGACAGTTATATTATGAGTTTATGCATTTTGATGTACCGAAGGTTGTTCGGAGTCCCGGATGTGATCACGGACATGACGAGGAGTCTCGAAATGGTCGAGACGTAAAGATTAATATATTGGAAGCCTATGTTTGGATCGGAAGTGTTCCGGGTGAAATCGGGATTTTACCGGGTTACCGGGAGGTTACCGGAACCCCCCGGGAGCCATATGGGCCTTCATGGGCCTTAGTGGAAAGGAGAAAGGGGCAGCCCAAGGTGGCTGCGCACCTCCCCCTCCCCTAGTCCTATTAGGACTAGGAGAAGGTGGCCGGCCCCTCTCTCTTTCCCCTTGGAATCCTAGTTGGAATAGGATTGGGGGGGAGTCCTACTCCCGGAAGGAGTAGGACTCTCCTGCGCCCGCCTCCTTGGCCGGCCCTCCCCTTGGCTCCTTTATATACTGAGGCAGAGGCACCTAGAACACAAGTTGATCCACGTGATCTATTCTTAGCCGTGTGCGGTGCCCCCTGCCACCATAGTCCTCGATAATATTGTAGCGGTTTAGGCGAAGCCCTGGCTGTAGTACATCAAGATCGTCACCACGCCGTCGTGCTGACGGAACTCTTCCCCGACACTTTGCTGGATCGGAGTCCGGGGATCGTCATCGAGCTGAACGTGTGCTCGAACTCGGAGGTGCCGTAGTTTCGGTGCTTGATCGGTTGGATCGTGAAGACGTACGACTACTTCCTCTACGTCGTGTCAGCGCTTCCGCAGTCGGTCTGCGTTGGGTACGTAGACAACACTCTCCCCTCTCGTTGCAATGCATCACATGATCTTGCGTGTGCGTAGGAAATTTTTTGAAATTACTACGAAACCCAACAGGGATGAGTACACGAAGATCATGCTCGACTATGCCGAGAGCGCTCGAGCAGCCACCAATAGCGCTCGGGCATACGTCAAGAGCACTGCAGCATATGCCGAGAGTGTGAGAAGAGCCGCTGAGAGAACAAGAGCAGCCACGCTGAGAGCACAAGAGCAGCCACCAAGAGTGCGCGAGCACCTGGCGGAGTGCGTGAGTAGCTATCAAATATGTGAGGACCGCCCAAGCCAAGATCACGAAGATGTTAGAAGGCGAGGAGACCTCATGATGGAGCTGAACTTTTACTTCTGAACTAGTAGTGCACTTCCTTTATGTGATCTATATGATCGATGCGTGTGAACCGAATTTCTGTGTTACAATGATGGAGTTGAACTTTTGCTTCTGAACTACTAGTGAACTGCATTTATGTCATTTGTATTGTTGATGCTTCTAAACATATTTTCTATGATGCTCTGAAGATTGTTATATGACTTTTCTCCATGCGATTGGATAACTATGAGATTGACTTGTTAGCTTGTTTATTTATCTTTGTAGATGAGTTGTACTATGGGAAGAATCCAGGAGTCTATGATTCATGAAAGAAATGCAATGAACAAGTGGACGCTTAGGAGAACACTAGCACAAATGTCCGTGCGTTGCAACGGCGGGGAAATACCTGTTCTTATGAACCACGATTTGCTGGGTAAGGAACTATGTCAAGGGAGAATGGTCGTCGATGCAAAAAGATGCATAATTTAAGGACCACGATGTAGAACACATGGGGTGTGATTCAGAGTAAATTGATCTGATTGGCAATGTTTTTCTTGGAAAAACTTTCGATCTATTTATCAAATATCATGGTAATATATTGAACATCATGAGTACTCTCTCCGTCCCAAAATTATTGTCTTAAATTAGTTTAGATACGGATGTATCAAGTCAGATGTATCTAATACTAAAACATGACTTGATACATCCGTATTTAGACAAATCTAAGACAAGAATTTTGGGACGGAGGGAGTACTAAAAATTACATCCATGCGGTGTGTTACAACATGATAAAACTTCATCACACTTTGACACTCCTAATCCAATTATTATGGTTTCTCAAAAAAAAAAAGTATAGTCAAATATCCCTAACATGACGAAGAATTGTTCTTTCAAGCCGACCATCTCTACAAAACGTCTAACAAAATTATGTATTTTTGTGTGGGGGGAATACATGCAGTGTTCAACTTGCGTCCCATGCTTCCGTAATGAGTAAACACCATAATGCTTTTGCAAAAAAAATCAGAAAATCGGCTTACGGTAGAGAGTTGATCAAAATGCAATAGTGCGTTTTTTATTGGCGTATATGTTTAAATGCGCAAGTGCATGTTATAATCCCCAAAGGTCCAGCGCTCTTGTTAGCTTCCTTATTCCCTTGACACAATGAACCAATTTAGCTTCTCGCGTGGATCCTCGTCTCAATCTCTTTCCAAATTAGCATGCTTGCACTGCTTTCCTTATTATCATGTCTAAATTTCCTTTAGCATAGACTGCTTTCCTTACTATTCTGGCTCAATTCCTTCTCATATCCTTTCCATCCTTTACTTCTTTATTTCTCTTGCTGCATGTTGAAACGTCGTTGAAATCCTCTCTATAGAGCCGGAACTCAATTTTTACCCTTCACTTATTTATTTTCGAGATGACTCCTTGATACCCTGAAAACTGAAAGACCTATATAAGTTAGAAGGATTTGATGTAAAAAAGGCGAGGTGGTACTATTTAATAGATCAGATAACATTACATTTCAAATCAAAGATTCAGCTAGGTCGCCTGGTAGCACAATATTTACATGACTGTGAAGTTGTGAGTTCAATTCCTGGCCCAAACAAATGTTTTGCCCCTGCTTTTTTACCCCCTATGTGGGCTCCCAGGTAGAAATACAAACGCACAAAAGCCCAGCTAGAGGCCCAGCCGAGCGACGCAAGGCAATATCGAACGCAGAGAAGTACATCGCATATAAATTTTTTTTGCCATGAAACTTTACAGACAAGTAGTATGCATTCATATCTATGTGTGTATTATTAAAAGGAATTGAAACCTAACCTTTTTATTTTTTTAATTTTTCAAACATCAAGTTCCATAGGCTAAACGTACATGCATGCATGTGTTTCAAAGATATAAGCTTTTTTGTGGGGTATATGCATATTATTAATTTTCTAGATAGAATATATATCATGCATGTGTGTAAGATCCCTTGGCTTTGAAGTATTTGTGCATTTCTTACATAGATGACAAATGCGTTGGACTTTCTGTTATAAGCTCCATTTGATTAATAATGCATGGTTATGTAGTCTTCAGGTAGAATTTAGGACATCTGATGCTATAATAAAGGACTAAAAAATGAATTTACTCATTTATTTTTTTCTTTTTTGTGATATCTTCTAGCATATGTTTATTTTCACTGTCCGGGCCACCCGGATAGTTTGTATGAATACATACAAATAGTTTTTCTAAATGAAAAACAACAGTTACTTAGACTTAGATGGCCAGGCTACACAAACAATTAGAGTGAGATGATATAGTCATGAGTATTTAGAAGCATGCATGGAAGGTTAACAACCAAGATATCGTGCTATCTAGAAACAATATTCACTTCAAATAGTGATGATGCAGATAGAGGAAGACAACATAATATTTACGATTTAATCATTAAAGAAATGGCTTGGCGTGGTAGGAAGCAAACATCAGTGCCATAGACATCGATGACTTTACCATATACTTACTAAAAATATCCCACATGTAGTTTGATCATGTTTTCTTTGGACACGTACACACATTCCAACTAAAATATTATTTGTAATTTTAAATGATCTATCAAGGGGAACTGACAATCAACAGTGGAAGAGATAAATATGAACATTGGTATGGAATTATATGGCATTGCATGGAAGAGCGCCGATTTTTTCATGGAACAATTCACAAATAACGCAGTAAAAACGTAATTCCAAAATATTATCTCTTTTCCGGATATGAAATTTTTTGCCTATTTAATATATCTTAACTGCCGATGGAAAAATAGTGGTGGAGATGTTTTTTGCTAAATATAAATATTAGAGAATGGCACAAAAGATCTGGAAGCATACATATGAATATGAGGATATATGACAGTGTGCTAATAGATAGTGTTGGAACAGATAACAATGTATGGCTGCAAATAATCAATTTTTTCATTTTATCGATAAAAATTCTAAAACAATATTTGATGCAAAGATAAATGAACATGGATGAAAAGGTGAAACCGTGAAATCTGGAGATTAGTACCAAAGCCAATGGTTTCACATGGTGGGATACTTGCATTGGTCCTTTTGATATTTCATTGTGGGACAACCATATCATTTGAAACAACTTTATCAAAAATGTAGCAAAGTTTAACCATATTTATAATACTATATATTTAAGCTATATTTGTTTATATAAATACATATACAGGAATAAATTGAATGGATAAACATACGTAGAGCAAAACCAACAAAATAAATAAAGTTGTAAAGGAAGTCTAGCCGCGCAAATGCGCGGGTCACCCAGCTAGTTATATATATAATTGCGATCACGATGAACAAGATGCATAGGATAAAACTTCTGATGAAATTCCAATTTCAATCGTTTGTAGTTCCATGATCCCATATCATCACATAGCCTGTACCATGTCAATGCGTCTCCCTTCAAAGATAAAGGGAAGAACTTCTTAATAACATCACCGGGTATACCTGCAAGCTTAAATAATCCACAAACTTCATCCACGTATATTAGGTGCTCATCAGGATGCTTTGTTCCGTCTCTTACAAAAGGATTAGCTAGCAGATTTTCTATCATACCCGAAGGAATCTCAAAGTAGACATTTTTATTTTCAGTAGGTTTAGTAGGTTGAGGAGGAACTCTTTGCTCTATTGGTCGGGGTGAAGATACCCCGAAGAAGCCCCTCAGAGGGTTACTTTCCGTAGTAACAAGTGACAGTAAATTTCAGCACACTATATAAATTTTTCCTTACCAAATTCCACCTACCAAAGGCGCTTCACTCCCCGGCAACGGCGCCAGAAAAGAGTCTTGATGGCCCACAAGTATAAGGGGATCTATCGTAGTCCTTTTCGAATAAGTAAGGGTGTCGAACCCCCCAACGAGGAGCAGAAGAAATGATAAAGCAGTTTTCAGCAAGGGTATTTCTCTGCAAAGCACTGAAATATAGGTAACAGATAGTTTTGTGATAAGATAATGGTAACAAGCAATACAAAAGTAAATAAGTGCCAGCCAAGGTGGCCCAATCCTTTTTAAAGCAAAGTACAGCCTGGACAAACTCTTATATAGAGAAAAGCGCTCCTGAGACACATGAGAATTATCGTCAAGCTTGGTTTCTATCATGTATCATATGATTCCGCGTTCTGTACTTGATAATCTGATATGTTGGTGGACCGGTGGCTTGTAGCCCCTTACTTGGACAAGTATCCCACTTTATGATCAACCTCTATTGCAAGCATCTGCAACTACAACAAAAGTATTAAGGTACCTAACCATAGCATGAAACATATGGATCCAAATCAGGCCCTTACGAAAGCAACGCATAAACTAGGTTTAAGCTTCTGTCACTCTAGGCAACCCATCATCTACTTATTACTTCCCAATGCCTTCCTCTAGGCCCAAATAATGGTGAAGTGTCATGTAGTCGACGTTCACATAACACCACTAGAGGAGAGACAACATACATCTCATCAAAATATCGAACGAATACCAAATTGACATGACTACTAATAGCAAGACTTCTCCCATGTCCTCAGGAACTAACGTAACTACTCACAAAGCATATTCATGTTCATAATCAGAGGGGTATTAATATGCATATAGGATCTGAACATATGATCTTCCACCAAGTAAACCAACTAGCATCAACTACAAGGAGTAATCAACACTACTAGCAACCCACAGGTACCAATCCTAGACTTAGAGACAAGAATTGGGATACAAGAGATGAAATAGGGTTTGAGAGGAGATGGGTGCTGGTGAAGTGTGGATGGATATTGACCCCCTCCGATGAGAGGATCGGTGGTGATGACGATGGTGATGATTTCCCCCTTCCGGAGGGAAAGTTGTCCCCCGGCAGAACAGCTCTGCTGGAGCCCTAGATTGGTATCCGCCAAAGTTCCGCCTCGTGGCGGCGGGAAGGTCGTCCCAAAAGCTTGCTTATTGATTTTTTTCCTCATCGAAAAACTCCAATATAGCAGATGGGCATCGGAGGCCACCAGGGGCCACGGGGCAGGAGGCATCCCCAGGGTGGCTAGGGCGCGCCCCCACCTCGTGGGCAGGGTGTGGCCCCCCTCCGGAACTTCTTGCGCTCAGTATTTTTTATATATTCTGAAAAATGACTTCCGTGGAAGTTGCAGGACTTTTGGAGCTGTGCAGAATAGGTCCTCTAATATTTGCTCCTTTTCCAGCCCAGAATCCCAGCTGCCTTTCTCCCTCTTTATGTAAACTTGTAAAAATAGAGAGAATAGCCATAATTATTGTGACATAATGTGTAATAACAACCCATAATGCAATAAATATCGATATAAAAGCAGGATGCAAAATGGACATATCATGAGGACAGCTGGCTGGCCCGAAGCAAAAACACAGCCAACAAGGCAGGCCCCTATGAGGCCAAAAACAGCACCGGCAAGCTCCGGCGCAATAGACACAAATGCCGAAGCAATAGCGATAACACCGACGACACCACAGTGAACGCCGGATTCAACGGCCCCATGGGAGAAAAAGTCCAGGAGAAGACGGTGGTACAGAGGCTCTTCGCTAGCGATGCCGCGGCGGTTCTCCCCCATCATCAGCACGATTGTGCAATGGGGAGACATCTCCAAGATGTCGGTGGCCGAGGCTATGGGGCGTCTTCGGACATTCGAAGAAAGCGAGTCTGATCACCATGATGACCGTGGCGGCAAGGAAGATCAGTTGCTCCTCATGACACGCGCGCTTGAGTCACTGTTGCAGAAGAAAAAGGGTGCGTCAGACGCCAGCAACAGCGGAACAAAAGGAAAAGGGCCTCCTGTCCGTGAGCAGGCTGGACGAGGTGACCGTGGCCACCGCGGAAAGAAGGGCGGCAATGGCAATGGGAAACAAAAGAAGCACCGTAAGTTTGACATTACAAAAGTTAAATGTTTCAACTGTGATGTAAATGGTCATTTTGCCTCTGATTGTCCGGAACCGAAGCAAGAGAAAGCACATCTTGCAGAAAAAGAAGAAGATGATGATCCAGGACTACTCATGATTGTGGCGTGTGAGGAAGCATGTGACCCCAGCTGAGGTGACAGAGACCGTAATGATGAATGAGGAAAGAGTGGTGCCCAAGTTGATAGGTGAGCAGCAAAAGGACGCCTGGTACTTAGATGCAGGGGCAAGTAACCACATGTCGGGCTGTAAGGAGTTGTTCGCTGATCTTGATGATGGGGTGAAAGGTACAGTACGTTTTGATGACGGCTCACTAGTTGATATACAGGGAAGATGCAAGGTTATACTTCAGTGCAAAACTGGTGAACATCGTGTGCTGACAAGTGTGTCCTACATTCCTCGCCTGAGAAGCAACATCATCAGTATAGGCCAGCTTGATGAGGTTGGTGTCAAAATTGCAGTTGAGCATGGATACATGGTCGTGTCCGATCAAGGGAAGGTGGTTGCCAAAGTGAAAAGGTCACCAAACCGGTTGTACATACTGCAGGCAACTCGAGCATAGCCGGTGTGTTTGGTGGTAAATTATGGTGAAGCAGAGTGGTTGTGGCATGCACGTTTTGGACATGTAAATTTCAGAACATTGCGTGAGATGTCTCAACAAAACTTGGTGGAAGGGATGCCACACATAGACCATTTGGAGCAAGTTTGTGATTCCTGCCTTGCTGGGAAGCATCACCGCACCCCCTTTCCAAAGACAGCAATGTACCGAGCGGTAGCTCCACTCGAGCTTGTTCACGCAGATCTTTGCGGCCCAATCTCACCACTGACGCCCGGCAAGCGAAGGTATTTTGTTCTGATAGTCGATGACCTTACTAGGTATATGTGGGTGTCACTGATCAGGAGTAAGGATGCGGCACTGGATGCTCTCAAGAAATGGCATAATCGTGCAGAAATAGAGGTGGGTCGCAAGCTGAAGGCACTGTGAACAGATCGCGGAGGTGAGTTCCACTCAAATGAATTTGGTGCCTACTGTGATAGTCTTGGTGTGAAGCATTTTCTGACGGCACCATATTCGCCCTAGCAGAATGGGGTTGCAGAGAGGAGGCATAGGACCATTGTTGAGATGCCCCGTAGCCTTCTGAAGAACAAAAAATTTCCTGGAAAGCTGTGCGGTGAGGCAGTAGCCACTGCTGTATATCTGGTGAATCGGGCGTCCACTAGAAGTGTAAAAGGAATGACGCCGTATGAGGGCTGGTTCAGAAAGAAGCCAAAGGTACACCATTTGCGCACCTTTGGTTGCATCATTCATGTGAAGAATGTTAGTTCTAATCTTGTTACAGGTCAATAGTTCATATCATGCATGCATATTTAGTTAGAGGTTAATTAGTGTGCATGGACCATACACGTGATGGTTGCGTACGTCTGTGTTTTGAGTCGTTGCATGTACGTAGAAATTGTAGCCAGAAGCGTGCTTGTTCATGTTGCGGCGTGTGGGTTTGTTTAGACCACGATCAAGTCGTGGGATGGCACGACATAGGTGGATCATGGAGTTAGTTTCGGCCGAGTCGTCCAGATGTTATCCTTGTAATCTCTCAGGTTGTTACGGGAGAAAGAATAAGAGGAGAAAAAAGCAAGAAAAGAGGCAAGTTGTTGCACCTCGGAAAACTCTGGTACACCGGTGTTCGTCTTCGCCTCTCTCTCTCTCGTTCCTCTCCACCATGTTCACGTGTCTAGCCTCGCATTTGTTCCAACAATTGGTATACAGAGCTAGGTCGCGAGGCGTTTTCGTGGCGGTCATCGAAGGAGTTCGGCAACAGCGGCGATGGGTGATACTTCTCCGAAGAGTAGTGATGGGAAGAGCGGCGGCGGTGGGAAGTACACGCCGCCAGCGGCCAGGAAGGCTACTGCAGCGGATGGCGGTGCTGTCGTGCTCGCTACCCCGTCGAGGGCCATGATTGTGCCCGGCCAGTATCCGATGCTGACGGACACCAAGTACTCGCTGTGGGCCGCGAAGATGATGGTCCTGATGAAGCTGTTGCGTGTTTGGTCCGCGATTGAAGGCTCCGGTGAGTATGATCAGGCTACGGACGAAGGGGCGTTTGCCGCGCTCTCTCAATCCGTTCCGGATCACGTCATGCTGTAGGTTGCGGAGTGCGACACCGCGCGTGAGGCGTGGGAGATGATACGGTGTGGGCGCCTCAGCGATGATCGCGTGAGGAAGGCGCATGAACGACAACTGAAGAGACAGTTCGATCGCCTCGACATGGCTGACGGGGAGACGATCCCGGAGTTCGCCAAGAAGCTCATCCCGCTAGTGAGCGAGATCCGCTCCCTCGGCGTCAAACTTGAAGATGAGGCCATGGTGGAGCGCATCTTCAGCATCGTTCCAGGCCGTTTCATGGACATCGTCAACACCATTGAGCAATGGGATGATGTCTCAGCGATGAATGTACAAGAGGCGATTGGGCGCCTCACTGCGATTGGAGCAGAACCAGCGCGATCGTCGTCACATTGGCGGCGATGAAGGCGAGAAGCTGATGCTGGTTTCACGTGCCCAGCTAGAGGAGTTGGTCCTTAAAGAGAAGAAGAAAGGGGAGGGCTCCAGCAGCGGCAACAAGAACGACGACGAAGGGCATAGTGGTGGCCGTGGCGACAAGGAAAAAACCCGCCGCAAGTTTGACAAGTCGAAGATTACCTGCTTTGAGTGCGGGGAGAAAGGGCACTTCAAGTCTGAGTGTGAGGCATCGAAGAAAGAGAAGGCGCTCCTACCTACTGCCGACGTCGACGAGCCCGTGCTGCTCATGGCTGTGGCATGTGAGCTTGCACCTGAGGTGGAAGACACCACCCCGCGCTGCTCATGGTTGTGGCATATGAGCTTGCACCTGAGGTGGAAGACACCACGAGTGTGGTTGAGCCTACAGAGATGGAGGTAGAGGGCAGCCATGCACTGGGCGGCGACTCCTTCGTGTCGTCTGATGCATTCATGGAGGCTGAGGTCAAGCGGCTACGTGGTGCGTTGGCCGCTGTTAATGCAAAGATTTTTTGTGAAGCCTGGGCGAGTTTAAGCCTAAGAGCAACTTCAACGGGTCGACCCAAACGGACGGCGTTTTTGTCCACTTTTTGTTCATTTAGGTCGGCCGCCTGCCTGCCGTCCGACCTCTTTTAGTTTTGGGTCGGAAGTGCGCCCAACGGGCCGACCCATTTCATGACCGCGCGCGTTTAAAATCATGCCGTCGCCCTGGTTTTGGCGCTCCAGCGCGCGGGAAAGGTTCGCGCGCGCGGGGAAAGCGGCCGCTGGTTTTGACGCTCCACCGCGCGGGAAAGGTTCGCGCACGCGCCGCGGCCGGCGCTCCCTCCACACTCTGTCCGCCGCCCACTCTCGCCGCCTCTGCGCCACCATGTCGATCCACCGCCTGGGCACTTCGGATTTTCGCGGAGTCCGCGAGCGCCGCTCCGACGCCTTCTCCTTCGAGATCTGATTTTGCGAGAAACGTCTCATCCTCGGCTCCTTCGACACCGCAGAGGAGGCGGCCCACGCGCACAACGCGGCGGCGTGGCGCCTCCTGAGGCCTCGTCAGGATATGAATTTTCCCAATGTGTCGAGCCAGCGGGCGCTGGATCTGACGCCTCTCCCGCGGCTTTTCACCAACGAGGATCGTCGTCCACCGGAGGCGGCAGCGTCGCCTCGCCATCACAGAGAAGGACGTGGAAGCCTTGGTGGTGTGGCGAGGAGGGTTCCCGCAGGACATCGTCGACGAGCGCCAGTTCTACAAGCAATTGAGGTTGGAGAGGAACGCGAGGAGGAGGGAGCGAGCCGCCTATCGGGAGGACAAGCGTTCGCGAAAGCAGTCAGCTCAATGGAAATTGAAGCTACGACAAACGTCGGGTTCGGACATTGAAGACGAGCAGCTTGCTGACGCCTACATTCAGACGTCGGAGGAGGACATTACCGAGTCGGAGTCAGAAAGCAACGAGTAGTAGTCTTTTTCTTTTATCTGTGTATGCTAGAACTATCTATGTATCCATTTTAATCTGAAAATATGGCCGGCGGCGTCGGCGACGTAGCAGGCGGGCGAAGGTGTGAATCCAATGTGCCACCGACCAGCGGGCCCGGTGAGGAAAGAGGGCGAGCGCGCGCACGTCCGTCTTGTATCCGCGCCGACACAAATCAGGCTCAAAAATGGACCAGGAATGGGTCAGCAGGCGGATGAAAGCGGACGTGCGTCCGTTTGGGTTGGCGCATTGGGCCGGCTTTTTTGTCCGCGCCGACCCAAACGGACGGCCGCAGATGAAATGGGTCGCCCCATTGAAGTTGCTCTAAGTGTCTAATAAAAAACCAGAAACGAGTGTTCGGATACATAATATATAAAATAGCATCAAACTTTCAAATCACAAATCTACATTAATAATGTAGTGAAAATATAACCATATTAATCACACAAATGTAATTTGACAGTGATATAATATATAATATACCAAAATTTAGTTTCATAAACCAAAATATACTTGATACTTAATACCTTAAGTGATAGAACCGGGGCCACATAGAACCAAACTCATCATATTACTCACAAAAGTATAGCTGTCCAAATTATCATCCAAACATCCTAGCAGAGACAAGATGACAAAAATTGGATTTTAATATTCACATAAATCAAGTGTTGTGATTTGCGAATATATTCAAGAAAAACACGAGGCAATACGAGATGGTGGTTGTGGCTCTACTTCTATTTGTGGTTGCACACCATGCACACTTTTTGCCAAAACCTCCTCATCTCTCAAATTTAATGATTTAAAATTTGGATTTAATATTTACATGTAGAACAAATCCCTAAACAAGAACAAAACTCATAAATTGGTAATCATCCCTGATGACCAATTTTCCTTGCCGTGACCTCAAAATTGAAGCCCTAATAAGTCTATAAATTTCACCTAATTCTGAAAAAGGGGACAAGTAGGCCATGATGCAAAGCATTCCTCAGAGTCTCGGATGGATTAGCTCCAGCTCCGCCCGCTGCCAGCCGCGCGCCTAGGCTGCCGGTCTGTCTCTATCTCCAATGAACCGAGGATGCGGCCGTCTCGAGCGAACAGAAATTAACCGAACGGAGCGGGGAGGTGGAGGCGTGGAGCGATGGACCGATCGTTTCCTTCTCATCTCTATTAAAAAAAGAAGATCAAACGAGTAGGCTTATCTCACATAGGTACGTAGCCCATTAGTCTGTACGTACGTTTTTTTGCTTAATAATTAATTAATAGTGTTTAACCAGAGAGGATCGAAACGGAAGCCCATTGGCCCAGCTACCTACTGCCCGGGTAAACCACCATACGAGGAGTAATTTGCCCCGTTATGACAGTGCCATGGTAGTATGTCGCGTATCTTGTGAGCCCGGGCAAGTGCCCAGGCTAGCCGGGCGCTGGCTCCGCCCATGACACAAGCGGAGTTCTTGGTGTACGCAAGGGAAGAGAAGGCCAAGCTTCTAGAGGTGCAGCGCGTGCTCTGCAAGGAGAATGACCTGCTGCATGCCCTCGTGAACAAGACGACGGCAGGCACGCGGACAACTGCATCAACGCCAGCTGCAGTAACGCCGGCGGCCATGACGCCGGCCACGAAGGCACTAGGCCTGAACAAGCGGGGAGTGCAGCTCGTGGAGAAGGGCCACGTCAAACTTGAGCTATGCATGGATAGATCATCCAATGATGTTGATGCATGGTGGCTTGAAAGTGGTGCTAGCAACCACATGACAGGCTCACGTTGCAAATTAAAGGAGATGATTGAAAGCATCCGTGGCCATGTGAAGCTAGGAGATGGGTCTACAGCTCTGATCGAAGGGAAAGGATCAATACTTGTTGAGTGCCATGGTGGAGAGCTACTTCTAACCGAGGTATATTTTGTGCCAAGTTTATCATGTAATGTGATCAGTCTGGGTAAGCTTTCCGAAGATGGCCATCAAATAGTGCTGGATCGTATGTTCCTATGGATTAGAGACATGTTGGGCAAGGTGCTGCTAAAGGTGAAAAGATCCCCCAACAGGCTGTACAAGGTGTTGCTGAAGACACCAGGTGGGGCCGGCGGCAAAAGTTTGCTTGGTGTAGGCGGCGGCGACGGCATCAAGATCTTCGGTACGCAAGAAATAATGAGTTACAAGATTAGGGAGGTGAATGTTAGTTCTAATCTTGTTACAGGCCAATAGTTCATATCATGCATGCATATTTAGTTAGAGGTTAATTAGTCTGCATGGACCATACACGTGATGGTTGTGTATGTGTGTGTTTTGAGTCGTTGCATGTACGTAGAAATTGTAGCCGCTTGTTCACGTTGCGGCGTGTGGGTTTGTTTAGACCACGATCAAGTCGTGGGATGGCACGACATAGGTGGATCGTGGAGTTAGTTTCGGCCGAGTCGTCCGGCTGTTATCATTGTAATCTCTCAGGTTGTTCCGGGAGAAAGAATAAGAAGAGAAAAAAGCAAAAAAAAGAGGCTAGTTGTTGCGCCTCGGAAAACTCTAGTGCTCCGGTGTTCGTCTTTGCCTCTCTCTATCGTTCCTTTCCACCGTGTTCGCATGTGTAGCCTCGCATTTGTTCCAACATGAAGAATGTTAAACCTCATTTGAAGAAGCTAGAAGACCGAAGTCAGCCAATGGTGTTTATTTGCTATGAACCAGCATCTAAGGCCTACCGTGCACTTGACCCTGTTTCACAAAACTTACATGTGAGCAGGCACGTTGTGTTTGAGGAGGAGAAATAGTGGGACTGGCAGGCAACCAAGAATAAGAAAGACGAAGGCAGTCAGAACATCTTCACGGTTGTATGGCCGGAGGTGCGGACAGTGATGCAAAAGAGGCCTGCCGTGGAACCGAAAATAGCTGAGAGCCCTGCCATGGCGACACACTCAAGCGCAGCAAGCAGCCCTGCCATGTCAACTCCTGTCTCCGGAAGTTTCATAACCCCGACTGCTACAACAAGCCAGACCGCTTCAGG
This sequence comes from Triticum urartu, assembly GCF_003073215.2. Taxonomy (NCBI): domain Eukaryota; kingdom Viridiplantae; phylum Streptophyta; class Magnoliopsida; order Poales; family Poaceae; genus Triticum; species Triticum urartu. The sequence goes on from NC_053028.1 coordinate 701,297,529, forward strand.
TGCATCTAGCAGTCAAGATTACATCCGTGGGCCTGCAAGGAAGGTGCCTCCTTGATGAAATCTATGAGGAGACGCACGAGATCCCAACGGAGTATTCAAGATTGTGCTTGTTGGCTGCTGAAGAACCCAACAGCGTAGAAGAAACTTTGTGCAGTGCAGACTGGAAGAAGGCAATGGAGATGGAGATTAAATCCATCCATGAGAACAAGACATGGGTTCTAGCGACACTACCAAAGGGCCAAATAGCAATAGGCCTCAAATGGGTATTCAAGGTTAAGAAGGATTCAGAGGAGAAGATTGTGAAATACAAAGCCAGATTGGTTGCTAAAGGCTATACTCAGCGACAGGGGGTGGATTTTGACGAAGTATTCGCACCTATAGCTAGAATGGAAACAGTGAGAGTTCTCATTGCTCTAGCAGCTCAGGGGAGGTGGGAAATACATCACATGGATGTTAAATCTGCCTTCCTTAATGGTGAGCTGGCCGAGGAGGTTGAAGGTACTGATGAACATCAGGTGCTGAAGCTGAAAAAAACACTCTATGGGCTGCGGCAAGCGCCTAGAGCATGGAACATCAAGTTGCATGAAACACTTGTGTCAATTGGAGTGGTGGAGCACGGGAGCGGGGTATCCTGGCAGCGTGGGGAGGAAGACGAGCGGCCGGAGCAGGGGAGCGGTGCGGGGGGTAACGTTGGCGATGATGGGGCAGCGGAAGCGGCGGCACGTCTGGTATCGAGGTGGGGGTGGGGGTTGGGAACTGGGATGGATAACTGATGAGAAAACTGAAGAGATAAGGTGACGGGGTGAGCTCAGGGAAGAACTGAGGAGTCCATACCACGCCTGGAGGACCGGCTGATTTTTTTTTTCTAACTACGTGCAGGCAGTTTGGATGGACCGGTAAATATCTTCCACTTTTTTTAGGAGTGCACAGATGTGTTTGTTCTCCAAAACTATGCACGCATTGCGGGATTTAGTGATACTAGCAAAGATGTCCGTGCATTGCAACGGAAGAAAAAAATATCACTATCTCGAATAGCATGGCTCAAGACGGACACTATTTCAACATGGCGGGTAAGCACTTAATAGCATAAACATTGAATATGAAATATTTCTAAAGTTTAATTTCCAAATTCAACTTGCATGCCACGGACCGTACACTCTAAATTACTAAAAAAAATTATACAAATTATTAATAGTTTAATAGTGCCAGAAATAATTACAAATACATGCATTGTCTTTAAAATGGATTGATAGGTTATAGAGTATATGCACATAAGTGTCAATACTCCTTCAAAATTAATTACAAAAATATAGTGCTAGGCGGATTTTTTAGCATATAATTCTATTCTTGATGCACAAAAAAAAGGAGATTTTAGTATACAAAATTACATTTAGTGACATCTCTAACAACATGTTCTCGCATTTTGAACCCCTATGTTGTTTAAATTAAAGAATTATTGAGGCTTATAGTTATTTTAGTTGGCTCTGAGTTTATTAAGTTCTTATAATTGAGTCTGATTTTTTACATGTTCTTCCTTGGTCATTGTACCGGAAATATCTCTATGTTGTGAAAAAAACATTGAAATCTCTAGTTATTCTTTTCATGTAGAGCAGTACATGTTTTCAATGTTTGAACCTAATTTTATTTCCCGAAAAGGGAAAATATATTCAAAGGCCAGTTAATTTTCTCACCACCCTCCCCCTCGGCTCGCACATACCGTCACCGTGGCATGGCAACAGACCGGCGCCACCCCCACACGAAAGACTACTCGAGACTACATCTCTCCTAGCTACTATACTCTCTACACAACACCACTAGCCACTTAAATATGCAAGGCCACGCACAACACGTACTAACTACCACGACGCCGCACCTCCAAGCACTAACCAACTCTGCTAGCATGCATACTAGAATCGCTCACGCCCAGCCTTGTAGCTAGCCAACTAACTAACTTGTCATGCTTGTAGATGGAATCCCGGCCGCTACTCACGCACGAACGCGACTCGGCCAGGTCGCTGCATGAGCCGTAATCAAGATTAGTGCTGACAATTTCCCTCCTAATCTTGATCGGCTCGCCATCGACCATCGTCTTGAACGCCTCTGGACCGATGCCACCGCGCGACCATCGTCTTGAACGCCTCTGGACCGATGCCACCGCGCATATCTACACGCAGTCGCGCCTCCATGGTCACTATTCAACGACCGTCCACGCCATGGCTGCTGCAGCCTCCATGCCGCCACGCCGTGTTGCACCGCCGCTCAACCACGCAGCGCCGCGGCGACCTCCGCGGAGGCCACACATACAACGTCATCGCCCGCCGCCTCCGTCACGCACCATGACAACCGTAGCGTCGCCCGTCTTCATAGGCCGACACACGGCCCGGAGCTCCATCACTGCCACGCCTCCAGCACGGCAAGCATGCCCAAGACGCCAAGCTCATGGTACCAAATGTTGGGACAAACCAACCGGCGACATACGCCGAACCGCCCTCCGGCGACCAACACTGGACGAAGGTAGAACAAGATGAACAGAATTTTCCGGCGATGAACGCTCAGGCGCCGAACGGCCTGTATGTTGGCTTCTATTCAACTTAACTACTCAAACACACATACATGGAGGTACGCATGCACACAGGCAGGACAACCCCAGAAGAACTCTCACATTGACTGGGCCGTACCACGGATCCGACGGAGACTACATCTTTCTTAGCCCCCCCCCCCCTCGGCTCGGCACATACGGTCACCGTGGCATGGCAACAGACCGACGCCAACCCCACACGAGAGACTACTGGAGACTACATCTCTCCTAGCTACTCTACTCTCTACACAACACCACCAGCCACTCAAATATGCAAGGCCACGCACAACACGTAGTAACTACCACGACGCCACACCTCCATGCACTAACCAACTCAGCTAGCATGCATACTAGAATCGCTCACGCCCAGCCTTGTAGCTAGCCCACTAACTAACACTACAAGAAACTTGGTAATCCATGACGGATTACTGCTGACGTTCCTGGAATCCGTCACAGATTATGACGGCTTTTCTTGCCCCGTCATGAATACCGTCACTGATTAGTAACCCGTGGTTGGGCCTAAAAACAGCAAGCCCTTCATGACGGACGTTGGGCTGTCGTCACGGAAACTGTCATGAATCGACCAAGCGGGCTCAGTCAGGCCAATCACTTTTTTTAATATACACCATCTAGACCGTCACCGATTGTGCTCCGGCTGATGTGGCGTGTCTGCCCCTTCTTTGGACCACATGTCGGTCGGACCATAGGTTTTTCCCAAAAAAATAAAAGTGTGATTATACGTGGGTGCCATTGTATGCCCCACATGACAGGGTATTTTGGATTATGTTGCTTCCCGTAACAAAAAACTGTTGAGACTTAGGTATTTCTTTTCCCCGATTCTTACATCCCCCAGATCCCATCGGCCGGCGCAGCCGCCGCCGTCAGTGCCGCTGCCGACTGCCCGGGCGAGGGTGGTTAGATTCGGCGGGGTGGTCCGTCTCGGCGCCATCTTCACGACGCCGTCGGCCTCTCGCATCGCCGCCGTGCGCCCTTGCTGCACCGACGAGGCAGCCTCCGCCCGCCATTGCCGCGCCGACAAGGCAGCCTCCGCCCGCCATTGCCATGCCCACGAGGCAGTCGCCGCCCACCATTGCCTCACAGATGAGCCAGTCGCTGCCCGCAGTTGCTGCACTGGAAACTCCCTCGTTCTTTCCCAACATCAACCTCAGCCAGGAGCGAACGGTATGCCTCCAGCAGAAATCATCTCTCTCCTTCAGAATTTGTTGACTAAATACTGTGCTTTGCAATTTTCCCCTTCTGAATTTGGGGCGAACCTCTTCCCTTTCGGTTTAATGGTGTGTTATTTGAGGTAGTTAGATTACCCAATTAATGAATGTGTTGATGGATGCAGATACATATTCAGAAAATACCATCTCAGTGTAGTTCCATTTTTCTTGTTTTCATGACACCGTAGATGTGACACGTGGACCATGTACATTATGTTTTTCAGGGTGCATTCATCCACATACATATTGAGTTGGCATCAATCGAAGCATTGTCTTATTCACATACTAGTAGTCGTAGATTTTGTAGGCAAGCTCATACTAGTAAATGTGTGCTACGGATTTGCATTGATTTGTAGACCTCTTTAATGTCGAATAATCAGTGAAATATTTTGTCAAGTGGTGTATGTTCCTTTGTCACAACGAAAGAAAAAAAATCTTTTGATGAACTGTGTTCACTATAGTGCGAAGCAGTATAATTTTAAATCTGAACATATTTTAGTTTGGTATACTGTACATGTTAATTTGATGGCCGGGGTAAACCTTTGATTGAATTGGTTCTTTTTCTGCAATGCAGATGGATAGACGTTGGATTCATGGTACATTGTTTTCCCATGAGTACACTGAAGGTGTCAAAGAATTTATGAACTTCATTCAAGAGAAATTCAGCGAGGATGATAAAATACTTTGCCCATGTAAAGAATGCCTTAATCATAAGTACCAGCATCAGACCGTTGTGAACACGCACATATTGATGTATGGTATGGAAAGTACATATACTCGTTGGATATATCATGGAGAAGACTTTGATGTAGATGTTATTGAACATCCTGTTGATGTGCATGACACCGAGGATGGTGACAACGGCGCTGACCGATTTGAAGAGATGTTTGAAGACCTATGCACAGCAGTAGAACAAGCTCAGAGTGAAACTGAAAATCAAGATGCTAACAATGGTGGAACCCTTCTGAGAATGAGTCTTTTTTGAAGGATGTGATGAAGGAGGCAAAATGGCAGCTTTATCATGGTTGTACCAAGTTTTCAAGGTTCTCCTTTGTGGTAAAGCTTCTTCACTTGAAGTCATACCATAGGATCCCGAATAGTGCATTTACTGAAATTTTGAAGCTATTAGCTGAAGCATTCCCTGAACCCAATACGCTCCCAAAATCGTATAAGGAAGCAAAGAACCTTCTAAAGGAATTAGGCCTTGGGTATGAGTCTATACATGTGTGCTTCAATAATTGCATTCTGTTCAGAAAGCAATATGCCAATCATGACAATTGCCCAGTTTGTGGCCTATCAAGGTGGAAAGACCCTGCTAGAAAGATGATTCCACAGAAAGTGTTGAGGCATTTTCCATTGGTGCCTAGGCTAAAGAGGATGTTTCTTTCCAAAAAAGGCGCAGAAGAAGCACAATGGCATGAGCTAAAGAGGCAGCCCAATGAGAAGGAACTGAGTCATCCAAAAGACGGTGATGCGTGGAAAGATTTCGATGAAAAATTTCCAGAATTTGCAAAAGATGCCAGAAACTTTAGGCTTGGCATTGCCACTGATGGGTTCAATCCTTTTGGAAATTTTAACAAAACCTATAGTATGTGGCCTGTATTTGTTATACCATACAACCTTCCACCTTGGGCATGCATGGATCAGTCAAATTTTATGATGGCTCTGCTGATTCCAGGTCCCAAATCACCTGGCAAGCACTTCGATGTCTTTCTACAACCACTTGTGGAAGAATTACTTGAGCTCTGGGAGGGTGTACGTACATATGATGCTCTTAGTGGAAAAATGTTTGATCTTCATGCTGCAGTTCTATGGTGCATTCACGATTACCCAGCTCTGAGCACTCTTTCAAGGCGTACCACAAGAGGCTATTTTGCATGTATTCATTGTGACAAACACCCACTTTCTTACAGCCTAAGGAGTAAAATTGGGTATATTGGTCACTATCGTTTCCTTCCAAGGGGTCATCGTTTGCGGAGAAACAATGAATTTGTTGGTCTTCATGAAAGCAATGATGAGCCAGGTAAATTCTCTGAGAAAGAGTTGCAAGCAGAATTGGAGAAGGTTAGACCTGGGAGACAAAAAGAAAGTAGAAAAAGGAAGCGTTCTGACTTGGGCAGCAAGAAGGATCATGTGCCAATTTGGGGCCGGCGGGTTTGTTTGTGGGATTTGAAGTATTGGGCAAAGTTGAAGCTGTTGGGTTTCGTAGTAATTTCAAAAAAAATCCTACGCACACGCAAGATCATGTGATGCATAGCAACGAGAGGGGAGAGTGTTGTCTACGTACCCAACGCAGACCGACTGCGGAAGCGCTGACACGACGTAGAGGAAGTAGTCGTACGTCTTCACGATCCAACCGATCAAGCACCGAAACTACGGCACCTCCGAGTTCGAGCACACGTTCAGCTCGATGACGATCCCCGGACTCCGATCCAGCAAAGTGTCGGGGAAGAGTTCCGTCAGCACGACGGCGTGGTGACGATCTTGATGAACTACAGCAGCAGGGCTTCGCCTAAACTCCGCTACAGTATTATCGAGGAATATGGTGGCAGGGGGCACCGCACACGGATAAGGAATAGATCACGTGGATCAACTTGTGTCTTTCTGGGGTGCCTCTGCCTCAGTATATAAAGGAGCCAAGGGGGGAGGGGGGCGCTGGCCAGGAGGAGGGCGCAGGAGGAGTCCTACTCCTTCCGGGAGTAGGACTCCCCCCCAATCCTATTCCAACTAGGATTCCCCAAGGGGGAAAGAGGGAGAGGGGTGGCCGGCCACCTCTCCTAGTCCTAATAGGACTAGGGGAAGGGGGGAGGCGCGCAGCCCTTGTGGGCAGCCCTTTCACCTTTCCACTAAGGCCCATGAAGGCCCATATGGTTCCCGGGGGGTTCCGGTAACCTCCCGGTAACCCGGTAAAATCCCGATTTCACCCGGAACACTTCCGATATCCAAATATAGGCTTCCAATATATCAATCTTTACGTCTCGACCATTTCGAGACTCCTCGTCATGTCCGTGATCACATCCGGGACTCCGAACAATCTTCGGTACATCAAAATGCATAAACTCATAATATAACTGTCATCGTAACCTTAAGCGTGCGGACCCTACGGGTTCGAGAACAATGTAGACATGACCGAGACACGTCTCCGGTCAATAACCAATAGCAGGACCTGGATGCCCATATTGGCTCCTACATATTCTACGAAGATCTTTATCGGTCAGACCGCATAACAACATACGTTGTTCCCTTTGTCATCGGTATGTTACTTGCCCGAGATTCGATCGTCGGTATCCAATACCTAGTTCAATCTCGTTACCGGCAAGTCTCTTTACTCGTTCTGTAATATATCATCTCACAACTAACATATTAGTTGTAATGCTTGCAAGGCTTATGTGATGTGTATTACCGAGAGGGCCCAGAGATACCTCTCCAACAATCGGAGTGACAAATCCTAATCTCGAAATACGCCAACCCAACATCTATCTTTGGAGACACCTGTAATGCTCCTTTATAATCACCCAATTACGTTGTGACGTTTGGTAGCACCCAAAGTGTTCCTCCGGCAAACGGGAGTTGCGTAATCTCATAGTCATAGGAACATGTATAAGTCATGAAGAAAGCAATAGCAACATACTAAACGATCGGGTGCTAAGCTAATGGAATGGGTCATGTCAATCAGATCATTCAACTAATGATGTGACCTCGTTAATCAAATAACAACTCATTGTTCATGGTCAGGAAACATAACCATCTTTGATTAACGAGCTAGTCAAGTAGAGGCATACTAGTGACACTTTGTTTGTCTATGTATTCACACATGTATTATGTTTCTGTTTAATACAATTATAGCATGAATAATAAACATTTATCATGATTATAAGGAAATAAATAATAACTTTATTATTGCCTCTAGGGCATATTTCCTTCAGAAGCTGAGACACAATCTTTATGTCATGCATATTGAGAAAAACATTTGTGAAAACCTTGTTGGGACAATTCTGAATCTGGAGGGTAAGACAAAGGACACACTTAATGCTAGGATTGATCTCAAAGATTTGAATATTAAAGAGGAGTTGCAATTGAGGAAGGAGGGAGACTCATATGTGATGCCTCGGGCCCGATATACCTTGTCCAAAGAACAAGTTGTTGCATTTTGTCAATTTTTACGAGAGTTAAAGTTTCCAGATGGGTTTGCTTCCAACATCTCAAGATGCACAAGTGCTGATGGAACCAAGGTACAAGGCCTGAAAACACATGATTGTCACATTCTTCTGCAGAGAATCTTACCTGCTGGCATGAGAGGATTTTTAGACAGTGATATATATGAAGCAATAGCTGAGTTAGGCAAGTTTTTCAGAGAACTGTGCAGTAAAACTCTTAATAGGGATGTCTTGGCCGAAATGAAGAAGGAAATCCTTGTAATTTTGTGCAAGCTTGAGAAAATTTTCCCGCCTGCATTCTTTGATGTGATGGTGCACCTTGCCGTACATTTACCTGAAGAGGCATTGCTTCGAGGTCCCGTACAATATGGGTGGATGTACCCAGTTGAAAGAAGGCTATATACTTTAAAGCGCTATGTGAGGAATAGGGTGCGACCAGAAGGTTCGATTGCTGAGGCATATATTGCAGATGAATGCCTGACATTTTGCTCCTGGTACATGGATGATGTTGAAACAATATTTAATCAGAAACCAAGAAATATAGGTTATTCAGATGAAGAAGCCTATGGTGTTGACGTTTTTGGGCATGGAGTTAATTTTACTTCAGGATATGACTATGAATATGTGCATGAGCAAAAAGATTTTGACCAGATGGTGTGGTATGTGTTGAACAATTTTGATCAAGCTAAGAAATATATCGAGTACGTTGTCACTTTTGAAACTTGTGCTTGTTGCATTGTGTTGTACATATGTGATCTCGAGACTAATTTGTTTTATTTTACAGTATGTTCAGAGATGAGTTAAAGAGAAAACGGTTGCCGGACAGTGATAAAGAGCTTCAACAAAAATTTCAGACATGGTTCAGGAACTATGTTAGTTTTCATTCACATCTAGTTATAATTTTTGGTTGTCAAATTTCACTGCAGATTCTAATGTATGTGTTTGTGTGCTGTTGCAGATGATGAGGCTGCGAGATGAGGTTGGCGAAGAGGTAGATGAAGATCTATTTCCCTTGGCATGTGGTCCTGATCGGAGAGTCCGGAAATTCTCATCGTGCATAGTGAATGGGATTAGATTTAGCACTGTTGCTCGTGATAGCAACAAGAGGACGCAGAACAGTGGAGTCATGACCGAAGGTGAACATGACCGTAAGGTCATAGATTTTTATGGAACCTTGAAAGAGATCATTCAGTTAGATTATAACTTGAAAGATAGGTCAATTGTTTTGTTTAAATGTGACTGGTTTAAACTTGATGGAAAGAAGACTGAACTTAAAAATGATGGTTTTTTCAAAAGCATACATGTTGGAAGTTTGTGGTACAAGGACGATTCTTTGATTCTGGCTACTCAGGCTAGTAAGGTCTTTTCTTTGCCGGACATGAAGTATGGGAAAAATTGGCAAGTTGTGCAAACATTCAACCATAGGCATCTGTTCAATATTAGTGAAACTGAGGGTGTACCTTTTAGTGGTCCTGCATATCAAGAGGAGGAGTGTTGTGAAGAGGAGGATAGGAGAACATCAGTTTCTGACCATACATCTGAGAAGCCTTTGCATAGAGATGATGAGCAAGGCATTACTTTTGAAGCTGATGTCGTTGCTCGTTTGATGAAAGAAAAATCCACAAAAGTGTATGAAGGTGGCGACGAAGATGAAGAAGATGACACAGGTTTGGAGTATTGCAGTGAAGACGAAGGAGGTGCCACAATGGATGTCGACAGCGATGACGAGTAGATGTTTTAGTGTAGAAGGTACTATCTTCATTCTTGTTGCATAATTGTTTCCTTCGCTACTGCAATATCCTGTTGCTGTTTACACACTACATGCTTGTTCAGTATAGTACACGGGAGACTGAGGTGTTTATGCACTACAAGTTTGTTCAGTTCAGTACATCGTCTCTTTTTGCATACGTACAGTTTGAATGCACTTCTAAATTTGAAATATTCGACAGGCGTTGCTGACAAGGCTGAGAAGGAGATGCTGAAAAAAGGTTGTGCTGCAAGCTTAAGTTGGTCTGTACAGTGCTTTTGGCTCCTGTCATCTACAATGGTAGTATCTGGAGTTTCATTTTGTTTGCCTTGATACGGCAATGACCGGTGATTCTTCTTGTGATCCGTAACAGAGTTGTATCTGGAGTTATATTTTGTTTGCCTTGATAGGCCAATGACCGCTGATCCTTGTTGTGACCCGTATCAGAGTTGTATTTGGAGTTATATTTTGTTTGCCTTGATTAGCCAATGACCGCTGATCCTTGTTGTGATCCGTATCAGAATTATAGTCTGTCAGTGTGTTAACGAAGTCACCGTGGTTGTAATCCTTCTTGTATGCCTGACAATATATTATCTCTATACTGGCTGTTGTGAGGATGGCATTTGTGTGCTGTCATTGGCTATTCAGGTACACAAATTATTTCTGAAATTCATATGGCTCATGTATGTTCATAATATGGCCTAAAATCAAGTTTGTTGTATCTAGTTTAGATGCCATCTTCCAAAACGTAATTCTGGTCATTTTAGAAAATTAAAGATGTTCTCAAATTTTTAGAAAATTAAAAACGTAAATCTGCCTGTACACAAAACATGTTGAAGTAAAAAGCTCGCAAATTGTTAGAACGTTCACCGATTAAACATTTGTTAAGAAAATTAAAAATGTTCTCAAATTTTTTAAAAAGGTACATGAATTGGAAAAATGTTTGATGATTCGAAAAAAACATAACGTTCAAAAGTTCATGGATTTAAAAAATATCACGAATTTTGAAAAACATCATGAATTAAAAACGTTCACAAATTTCAAAATGTTCATGAATTTAAAAAAATGAGAAACGTAAAGGAAAAAAAGGAAACAAAAGAAAACAAAGAACCAACCAAAATCCACAGAAGCTTCACAAAACCGAAGAGGGGTGAAGCTAGATGGGCCGACCTATTATAACCAGACACTCGATGCCGTGGACTCCCCTCACCATTTGAATTGTATTCGGCACCAATATGTGCCAAATAGCACATTCCTCGATAGCATATGTCACAGGCTTCCTTCCCTGTCCGCTAGCACAAGATACAAATAGGATCCACTGATAAGGTTGCGCCAAATAGTAGCAATTGGGCGGCATGGTGGTGGTGCGGGCATGCACCCATGGACGCTCGGGTGTTGTTGAGGTTGTGTATCGGTGCCCGGCATTCATGTATCTTCCCTTGGGTCTGTGTGGCGTGCGTTTGTTTCGGATGCTTCGATGTTGTGTTGGTGCTTTATAATATAAAGCGGGGGAAACCCTTTTTCGTAAACCAAATAGTAGCAATCAGTACATAGGGGTTGTTTGGTTGAAACCCTGAGGAGCATGAGTGAGCTGTTCTCATGGCTGAATGTGGCATGCAGTCGTATCAGAAATTGACAGATCAGGCATCCATGCTCATGTTGGGTTTCGTAGTAATTTCAAAAAATTTCCTACGCACACGCAAGATCATGTGATGTATAGCAACGAGAGGGGAGAGTGTTGTCTACGTACCCAATCCAGACCGACTGCGGAAGCGCTGACACGACGTAGAGGAAGTAGTCGTACGTCTTCACGATCCAACCGATCAAGCACCGAAACTACGACACCTCCGAGTTCGAGCACACGTTCAGCTCGATGACGATCGCCGGACTCCGATCCAGCAAAGTGTCGGGGAAGTGTTTTGTCAGCACGACGGCGTGGTGACGATCTTGATGAACTACAGCAGCAGGGCTTCGCCTAAACTCCGCTACAGTATTATCGAGGTATATGGTGGCAGGGGGCACCGCACACAGCTAAGGAATAGATCACGTGGATCAACTTGTGTGTCTCTGGGGTGCCTCTGCCTCAGTATATAAAGGAGCCAAGGGGGAGGGGGGGCGCCGGCCAGGGAGGAGGGCGCAGGAGGAGTCATACTCTTTCCAGGAGTAGGACTCCCCCCCAATCCTATTCCAACTAGGATTCTCAAAGGGGGAAAGAGAGAGAGGGGGACCGGTGCTTGGGTACTGCCCTAACTTGGAGAAGTATCCCACTTATGATTAACCTCTATTGCAAGCATCCGCAAATACAACAAAAGTATTAAGGTAAACCTAACCATAGCATGAAACATATGGATCCAAATCAGGCCCTTACGAAGCAACGCATAAACTAGCGTTTAAGCTTCTGTCACTCTAGCAACCCATCATCTACTTATTACTTCCCAATGCCTTCCTCTAGGCCCAAATAATGGTGAAATGTCATGTAGTCGACGTTCACATAACACCACTAGAGGAGAGACAACATACATCTCATAAAAATATCGAACGAATACCAAATTCACATGACTAATAATAGCAAGACTTCTCCCATGTCCTCAGGAACAAACGTAACTACTCACAAAGCATATTCATGTTCATAATCATAGGAGTATTAATATGCATAAAGGATCTGAATGTATGATCTTCCAACGAATAAACCAACTAGCATCAACTACAAGGACTAATCAACACTACTAGCAACCCACAGGTACCAATCCCAGACTTAGAGACAAGGATTGGATACAAGAGATGAAATAGGGTTTGAGAGGAGATGGTGCTGGTGAAAGATGTTGATGGATATTGACCCCCTCCCAATGAGAGGATCGTTGTGATGACGATGGTGATGATTTCCCCCTCCCGGAGGGAAGTGTCCCCGGCAAAACAGCTCTGCTGGAGCCCTAGATTGGATCCGCCAAGGTTCCGCCTCGTGGCGGCGGAGTCTCGTCCCAAAAGCTTGCTTATGATTTTTTCCTCATCGAAAAACTCCATAATGCAGAAGATGGGCATCGGAGGGCCACCAGGGGAGCCACGGGGCAGGAGGCATCCCCAGGGTGGTAGGGCGCGCCCCCAGCCTCGTGGGCAGGGTGTGGCCCCCCTCCAGAACTTCTTGCGCTCAGTATTTTTTATATATTCTGAAAATGACTTCCATGAAGTTTCGGGACTTTTGGAGCTGTGCAGAATAGGTCTTTAATATTTGTTTTCCAGCCCAGAATCCCAACTGCCGGCATTCTCCCTCTTTATGTAAACCTTGTAAAATAAGAGAGAATAGCCATAATTATTGTGACATAATGTGTAATAACAACCCATAATGCAATAAATATCGATATAAAAGCAGGATGCAAAATGGACATATCATGAGGACAGCTGGCTGGCCCGAAGCAAAAACACAGCCAACAAGGCAGGCCCCTATGAGGCCAAAAACAGCACCGGCAAGCTCCGGCGCAATAGACACAAATGCCGAAGCAATAGCGATAACACCGACGACACCACAGTGAACGCCGGATTCAACGGCCCCATGGGAGAAAAAGTCCAGGAGAAGACGGTGGTACAGAGGCTCTTCGCAGTGATGCCGCGACGGTTCTCCCCCATCATCAGCACGATTGTGCAATGGGGAGACATCTCCAAGATGTCGGTGGCCGAGGCTATGGGGTGTCTTCGGACATTCGAAGAGAGCGAGTCTGATCACCATGATGACCATGGCGGCAAGGAAGTTCAGTTGCTCCTCCTGACACGCACGCTTGAGTCGTTGTTGCAGAAGAAAAAGGGTGCGTCAGGCGCCAGCAGCAGCAGAACAAAAGGAAAAGGGCCTCCTGTCTGTGAGCAGGCTGGACGAGGTGACCGTGGCCACCGCGGAAAGAAGGGCGGCAATGGCAATTGGAAACAAAAGAAGCACCGTAAGTTTGACATTACAAAAGTTAAATGTTTCCACTGTGGTGTAAATGGTCATTTTGCCTCTGATTGTCCGGAACCGAAGCAAGAGAAAACACATCTTACAGAAAAAGAAGAAGATGATGATCCAGGACTACTCATGATTGTGGCGTGTGAGGAAGCATGTAACCCCAGCATAGGTGACAGAGACCGTAAGGATGAATGATGAAAGAGTGGTGCCCAAGTTGATAGGTGAGCAGCAAAAGGACGCCTGGTACTTAGATACAGGGGCAAGTAACCACATGTCAGGCTGTAAGGAGTTGTTCACTGATCTTGATGATGGGGTGAAAGGTACAATACGTTTTGATGATGGCTCACTAGTTGATATACAGGGAAGAGGCAAGGTTATACTTCAGTGCAAAACTGGTGAACATTGTGTGCTGACAAGTGTGTCCTATATTCCTCCCCTGAGAAGCAACATCATCAGTATAGGCCAGCTTGATGAGGTTGGTGTCAAAACAGCAGTTGAGCATGGATACATGGTCGTGTCAGATCAAGCGAAGGTGGTCGCCAAAGTGAAAAGGTCACCAAACCGGTTGTACATACTGCAGGCAACTCGAGCATAGCCGGTGTGTTTGGTGGCAAATCATGGTGAAGCAGAGTGGTTGTGGAATGCACGTTTTGGACATGTAAATTTCAGAACATTGCGTGAGATGTCTCAAAAAAACTTGGTGGAAGGGATGCCACGCATAGACCATCTGGAGCAAGTTTGTGATTCCTGCCTTGCTGGGAAGCATCACCGCACCCCCTTTCCAAAGACAGCAATGTACCGAGCGGTAGCTCCACTCGAGCTTGTTCACGCAGATCTTTGCGGCCCAATCTCACCACTGACGCCCGGCAAGCGAAGGTATTTTGTTCTGATAGTCGATGACCTTACTAGGTATATGTGGGTGTCATTGATCAGGAGTAAGGATTAGGGCACTGTAGCTAGAATGGAAACAGTGAGAGTTCTCATTGCTCTAGCAGCTCAGGGGAGGTGGGAAATACATCACATGGATGTCAAATCTTCCTTCCTTAATGGTGAGCTGGCCGAGGAGGTTTACGTGCAACAACCTCTAGGATTTGTTGAAGGTACTAACGAACATCAGGTGCTGAAGCTAAAAAAACACTCTATGGGTTGCGGCAAGCGCCTAGAGCATGGAACATCAAGTTGCATGAAACACTTGTGTCAATTGGAGTGGTGGAGCAAGGGAGCGGGGTATCCTGGCAGCGGAGGAAGACGGGTGGCCAGAGCAGGGGAGCGGTGCCGGGGGTAACAGTGGCGATGATGGGGCAGGCGGAAGCGGCGGCACGTCTAGTATCGAGGTGGTGGTGGGGGTTGGGAACTGGGATGGATAACTGATGAGAAAACCGAAGAGATAAGGCGACGGGGTGAGCTCAGGGAAGAACTGAGGAGTCCATGCCACGCCTGGAGGTCCCGTGCAAGCAATTTGGATGGACCGGTAAATATCTTCCACTTTTTTTTAGGAGTGCTGATGCATGTCCTATAAAGTAAATAGAAAATAAATTGTCTCCAGCCACTATTGTTCTCATTTCATACGTGTGTAATAAATCATTGGTGTCAAAACACATTTACGTGTCATGGCAATCGAATCTTTAGTTGATCTCAATTGCGATGAAAAATCATGCATGTACGCAATCGAACATGACTGGCGCCCCTAAGAATTCTATTGTTAATTGATTCATTATTTTTATCATCATCAAACTTATCCTCTACATGTCTAGCCTAATTAATGATAAATTAACGTTTGCTTTACAGTAAAACACGCCATTTTTTTCTCCCGTTGACGGGCATATTTGCTAGTTACTCTATCATAATAGATAACGACATGAAACTACGTGGTATACATCTAAATGTAAAGACAAGTAAAAAAAGTAATCACCCAAAAAAAAAGTAAAACAAAGTAAACCTTAAACAATCAAATAATGTTCAAGAGGTTATTTCATGATATATAGCACTATATACAAGACATATTTAGGGATTAATCAGTACTAGAAGATTACTAATGAAATTAATCCTAAATATGAACAACTAATTGGATAAAATTGGTGTGTTTCTTAAATCAAATTCTCCCTCTAATGGAGTAATATATAATTCCTCAAAACTTACATATATATATATATATATATATTAATTTTCTCAATGCTTAACTTGGTATTAGGTAGAACATCATGCAACATTATGTGAAGGTTAATCTCGGAAGCCATGATACTGTTCTTTTAGAAATTTAGTTGCATCCTCACTATCAATTATATAGGTGCAGTTGCAAAAGGGAATCATTGGATCATGAATTTTTTACATAGATACATATATTGTTTTCTCACAAACAAAAATAGTTAGAATAAACGAAAACACAAAAATAAATTACAAAGTATAAAAGATTGGTGATATAAACAACAATGCAATATTTTTACAATTATGTTTCTGATCCCGACAAGCTAAAAGTTACGGATCTAAAATTTCAGTTTCTCTAGGATTTGTTTGAGTTCTTACCGAGGACAACATAATAGAAATAATAATATGACTTTGATAATACAATTAATATTTGTTTGTAACAACTTATAAAAGAGAATAATACAAAATTAGGATGGTGCGTGTGCATGTTCTCGGGCTACTATGGAAATTATTACAAAAGGCATCCATATATATTTGAGACATAGACATAGAAAATAACTCATATTTCCATAGTTTTATTTAATCATCTAAACTTATTAATCAAGGCACATATAGCCAAGGCTCATAGCCCCTATAGCTATATCTAAACTTATAAGGACATCGAACGCAACATATTTGATTTGTTGAAAGTTCAATGAAGCAATCGCCCATCTAGAATTTGTCAGTTGCTTGCACTCCTTTCCCTTCAAGCACAAAATATTTCCCTAATAATAAAGTGGATATTCCTTCTGTCTGCTCACTGTCGCGGCTGTTTTACAAAAATCCCTCCTGCTTTTTGGTATTCAAACACGCAGTCTTTTTTAGTGCAAAAATGAGAAAATGTTTCAATTTTAGGAAAGGGGCCCTGCAATTCTATGTATTCAACCCGCAGGCAACACACATGACCACGGGCTCGTTCGATGCGTGCTGGTAGGGCACCGCCGCCAGCAGCCGATCTACACGGTGATTGGTCTACTTCTCCGGCCATCCATTGCCGGAGGCCAATATTCCTCCTTCTCTCGTGCCTCTGATTTGGATCGGAGTCGCGGCAGTAGTTGTGCAGCTGCAGCGGGGGAGGAGGCAAGGGTGGCGGCCATGTGTGGTGGGCCCCGAAGATGAGGCAAGGGACACAATTAGGAACAGCAAGCCGGCGACTAGGAAGATTATTAGTTAGTTTCATAGATTGTTTATGATGATATTGTTATGTGCCAGTCGAACAACTATTTTTTTCAGGAGATGGAATGCTTTTCCTGAATTGATTTTTTAGTATATTGATGCTTAATTACTCTCTTAGATCAGTTGTGAATGTGTCAGTTTAGGAATCACTAAATGATAATGGTGGAGTTGATTCTGAACATTGGGAGAAGGCAGTGTTACCTGTTTTATACTGTTATTTGCACATGTGAGTTATCTTGAATGTATGCGAAAGAAACAACAATCCTCCTATTGATTTATCAATGGTGAGGAGTTTTTAGGTTGTAGGAGAACAATATGGCCTGTGGTAGTGAGTTCGATTACCTGGCCAATGTTATTGGATACCAACTTCTATTGTATTAGATTGAACTGTGACGTGGGTTTGGGAGGTCAAGATCTATCTGCTATGCCCTTGAGTCAGCTGCTTATCACTTTGACCTTGTGTTCCCCTTACCTTATGCGTATATGGTCTCCATGAATGGAAACTAATATTAAGGTGAATTCATGGGAATTAGGATTTTTGGTCACAAGATTTGATTTTTGTAAATTGTAGTGGCAATATAGTCAAGTGTGATATCTCATCACAAATTATAGAGACACCTTGTTGACACTCTTTGATGATCTTATTTCTGCAACTATGAATGTTTTAATATCATTAGTGGTCAAAGAATAAACACTGATAAAACTAGATACAATTAACAATTTCTTATTTTCAAGAATATTAGAAAGAGATCAAAGTTTCATCTCCAGGTTCCTCTTTCCTCCCCTGTCCCTATCCTCTAATATTTTGTTAGATTTTCTATTTTTAAAGGCTTTGTTGGAATTTGTTTCTTTGGTAGGGTGATTACTCCGTGGGGAAATGATATGTTGCAGCCGGGCTTCAAGCTTGCTGGTTGCGACACTTTCCTCTATACAGTGCCTACTGGCCCGGTGCCCTCAACACCATGTCAGTTCCACTATACTCTGATCTTTCTCTTCCATGTCCACAACAAGTCAAGATATTCACAATTTCAGGTGAGATGTTGTTTCTATTTTTGTTATGTCCGCCTTTGTTATTTTTTTGATTTGGGAATAAAATAGACTGGAATTTTGTGGAAGATACATATACTTGAGGTATAGAAATGCAGTCGTAGAAAATAAAATGCAGCCATCAGTCGGTGAATCTTCAGTGGTAAGCTCAACTAATGGCTCCAATTTACAAGTGTATAGTCAAAAGTCTATTATTTATAATACGAAGAGGTCTTGGACCTGAAAATTAGGAAGTTCTAGCATAAAATTGTTCTTGCCCATGACAACAACATGTTCTATGTACTTCATTTTGTCTACCTATGAAAATATTTTTACCTTTAGCTCCTTACGAACACTGTTTGCTGCATCTGTATTGCTAATACACGGATCAGTCTCTAAGCCAACATATAAATGCAACTACCGGTAACAATTTTAAGGCCCAAAGACTATAAAGAATGATCGTTTCTTGTGTTTCACCCTATTCTAGTTTGGCATTGGCACTTCTGCTAAATGTTGCACTTCGTGCTACATATATTGGTCCAGATAACAATAGTACAATCATGCGCAGTTCGGCACGATCCAGTTTGGAGTTTAAGACAGTAAATGAGAATTCCGCACTGGTATGTTTTTGGCTGTTGCAAAGATTTCATAATAGATAAAACTAGTTAGAAAGTTAGACTACTTCTCAGACAATGGAACTACACAATTTCTTTGTCTTGGTATCTTTTTTTCTTGGGGTATGACTTTGTAGCAATCTAGTCAATGATATCATTCAGCTCCTGATTGATAGTATTATTTTAGGTCAAAGAATGATAGATATATTTTTTATTTTATCATCTTGGAAATTTATCTTCCGGCTGTAGGTTTCTCAGTCTTAGGTGTAGCCGAGGTCAAGTGTACTGAAGTCAGGTCATTTTGGGTATACGCTAGCCTGATGTGTTCAATATGGTTCAAAAGAAAGCTTATCAAGAGCCGCCGCGGATAAATCCTCACCTTTTTGTTGTTTCAGCTCCGATAAATTTTGTTACTGTGCTTCCAAGTTGCAAAGGCTAATCGGTTGTAGAATTTCATGTGCTACACTAATCCTTTGGAGATCGTCGTTTCTCTTATGAACAAATCTTAAACTATACAGCAAAAGAAGCCTTGCTGGTAAAGTGTATCGGGTAGTATGTTGCAGTTTTTTCTTGGAATATAGGTATTGTAAATCAATCAAAGAGTTCTGATACATCAGTGCAACTTGGCACACAACACCGGTAGGTCCAGTCAAAATGGTATGCTATAGTTGGAACTACTGAAATTAGTCGCTTGATGCTAGAGTAAATATGATGATTGTTAGAACCTGTCTTCACACAAATCTAGAATTGCAACTACTGAGATAAGTCACTTGATGCTAGAGTAAATATGATGAATTTCAGAACCTCTCTTCACACAAATCTTATGAAACATCTTCAAGTTGATCTATCCATAGGGCACAAAAGAGGACAACAATTATGCTTCTTTTATAGCTGGGTGTATGAAGATGGATATATGCTTTTGTTCTACAATTGTGATGTAATCTTTCTCCAACATAATTCAGATATTTAAGAAAGAAAATTATATTGCTTCTATGATGCCCATGTTTTCGATTTAGCACAATGAAGCGCATGAAAAACATGCGGCAATGAAAAAATGGTGCAGCAAAGCACGCGTGTATCCTCCAGAAGCCAAACTACATGAGAAGATTCCGCATAAGGCTTAGCTGCTTGTGACGTTCAACCATTA
This sequence comes from Triticum urartu, assembly GCF_003073215.2. Lineage (NCBI taxonomy): Eukaryota > Viridiplantae > Streptophyta > Magnoliopsida > Poales > Poaceae > Triticum > Triticum urartu. Next base: position 701,317,315 of record NC_053028.1, read on the forward strand.
TAGTGTGGTAACCTGCTCATTCTGCTCTATTTGTTATGCCTACATTTTCTCTTTCTTACGTGGCAATTCTGATTCTGAATTTACCCTCAATATTGTTATATCTGTTTTTCTTTTGTGTATATATGTGCAGTATGCTTAGTTATTTTTATTGCATGCCTTTAAACATGTCTAGCGAAAGGTTATGTGGTAATTCATTGTATTTTTTCTGCTGACACTTCTTGCTAATTAAGTAACCAATGTTAGTTTCTTTTAATGGCCTCAGTCTTATGCGCATTTCTAATTTGGTCACACTGCTCACCAGGTTAAATGTGAAGCAAACATATAGTTACCACACTATAGCTTTTCAGGCAAGGCAGTATACAAAAACAATTGACATATTCTCAGCTGGACATATTCTTGTGACTTGCTTCCTGGGAAAGTTAGCTTTTGTTTATTATTTTTATGTCTGATTTCTTTTCCACTTTCTGGTTGCAGTTAGAGTTTGTCGCCGGCAGCCAGTCTTCCTCGTGCTCCCGTGCCTCTGATTTGGATCGAAGTCGCGATAGTAGTGGTGCGGCGGCGGTGGGGGAGGAGGCGAGGGTGGCGGCGATGGGTGATGGCGGCTAGAATATGAGGCGGCCCTTGAAGGAGGATGGGGGTATGCTGCTTGTACCTACTATTGTACTATTTTTGTGACTATTCATGCATTAGCTTTTGTGAAGTTTCAGGCAACCCTATGCCAAGTTCTTAGTTAGTATTTCCTTACATACTATCGACATCATTCTCTAGGAAAAACATATTATCTGCGTGCTATCTTTTCTCTATCTAAAAAATCATTATGTTTTCCTTTTCGGCCAAAACATTGAGGATCCCCGCCAAATTATTATGTTGTCCTTTTCTCAATCAGTGACAAAATTTGTGTGAGATGTTCTCCCGTCCCTTTCAGCCAAATCCAATATCACAAAAAAAGTCAAAAGACCAAAGAACACAAACAAACATTTAGGTGCGTTTGGCTACTTATGGCATTCAATTTGTTCACCAAAATAGATCCTTGAGAAGATCTTCCTTTCGTGTGAATACATGTCACTGGCCTGCATACCAGAAAAATAACGTTAAGCTCTTTATGGACTACATGTCCTTGAGAAGTACTAAACTTTCTGCTAACTTTTGAAGTACAAGTTGTACTATATTGGCATGGGAAAAGCATATTCATTACTAATTAAAGTTGAGGATATGTTTCCGCAAAGAATATTCATTTTTCATATTGCTTATTTCCATTGCATAAAGTTGTACTTATGTATGCTAATAGCTTCATCGAATAGTTCTCTAGATTTTTTTGGTAATTCATCTCATCCAATAGTTTGATATGTTTGCCATTATTCTAAAAACTAGCGAAGTGGCCCGCTCCATGTGCGGGCTAGAATTTTATATGTTTTGTTATAAGACCATATTATCTGGTTTATCTAAAAAATATAACCATATATGATATCATTTACAAATACGTACGTGTTTTATATCCATTTAGCATTACCTTCTAATTATGTATTACATGTCCTACTAACTGCATTTTTTATCAGCCGCGGCGTTAATATTATATTTGTAACGTTTTTCTGCTACTTTTATCATGCTACATTATTATATCCTTTTCTATAAAATTATATTTTATAGTTTCATTGGTTTCATGCAGACATAGGTAAATTTGCTAAAATTGTGGAAGTTCGACATATTAATTTTATTTTTAGTGATTGTTTATTCTAAGTGTATTTTAAAATTCTTCTATGTAGTTAGAGTGCATTATATCGTATATATATATATATCCATTATATTGTATTTTCTGTCTAAGGTATTTGTTGTCACGATCATTTAGGTAGACACGTGCACTAAGAAGCACCAACGTTGGCTCATATTTTCACATATGCAAATTTGGATATATCAATATTCAGTATCGCAGTGTTTCCACGGGCCGCACCAGGTTGATACTACACTTTTCCCTTTCTCAGGTCTTCTTGTCATTTCAGGAACTTCCTATCAGGTTTCGGGATATGGGGAACCACAAATCAACCTCATGCATGTAGTATAGGTTCTTTGTCAAGTTTCTGTGTTCTTGGCCGGGACAATATCTAGATGGTTGAGATTGTGTCATACGGAATAAGGTCTTGTAGCTCCATCATTGTAGTAGTGTGGCCATTGTGGTCTACTCCATGCATGGATCCATTGGTTACCATGAGTTGATTTATCATGTTTTTTTTCTTTATAGTTCAATGTTGGTGCCATAGTTTGTTAGCATCTATTATGATTGTAGTATACTATTCATGGAGAAAGCATTCTCAACGATCTTAGGGTCCCACCAGTAAAGCCCAGCCGCTATTAAAAAAAAGGATAATCAGAAGTACATGCACACTTGAGGAGAACATTTTATGAATTATTTTGTAAGGCTTTTATATGTTTTACTATTGGTAGTCTAGAAATATATGTCTACATGTATACTTTTTTGAAACAAAAATGAGGAGCGGCAAAATTATTTTCATTGTTAAAAAAATAAAGAGCTCAATGGAGCTCGGTCTCTGTAGGCACTTTTCGATGGTGAGAGTAGCTACTATTGTTTATTTCTGGATTTCAAGATGCATGCAACAACTCTCTCAAATAACTCTTCGCAAGGCTGTTAACGCTACAACCCACCGTGTACTTTCCAGTGATGGGTCTTTACGAGAGGCTAAGCTAGCTAGCTAAGCTAATGTTAGCTTGATGGAATTATCTTTGATGCTTGCTGCAGCTGGCCAAATAGGATTTGGGATTACACTCCTATATGATTTACACATGGTGATTATTTTAACAGCTACCTAAGGCTAGATCAAGTGGTACCTTGCTTTGCTGAAGGGGTTCTGGTCAGTTCACACTCCCATCCGTGCTTGCGCACAATTGATCAATGGAAACACATGTCTAGCTCTCTCAATTGATGGAAACACATGTCTAGCTCTCTCAATCATTGGTCACCTGCCGCTGCAGACAACATATAGACCCACAAGGCCTTCCCAACTACGATGCTCTATATAACTGAAAATCAGTTACATATAAAAATAAGATTGTAAACCACCATAATCCTGACTATTATATTCAAGATTTGTTGCATACACTATATATATATATATATATATATATATATATATATATGAATGGTATTACTGATGGAAGTATGTTAGTGTCGATTGGAACTTCATTAACACACCTGCTAGTTTGGAATGAATTGAACTTATTTGGTTTATGCTAATTGTAAATAAAACATGGTCCTATATATGTGTCACAGAAAGAAATTCAGATAGAAGAGAGAAAAAGATGGGAAAACTCACTGTCAGGTCCATAGTAGAATTGCAGGAAATCAGCATTCATGTCTCCTTTCATGTTTAAACATCAACAGTCTAGAGCCCTTTTGCCATACATTACTTGGAACCATGTAACCATGCATATAGTTACAACTATCTATATATAGCCCAAAAATTAAATCTAATTATCTGATCTGACAACAAAAAGTATACAATCTAGCAGTTACATATATGGAAAATATTCAGAAAATTGTTTTCATTCTTGGTGATCAAGTCGATTGCATAGTTATTTTCATGCGATCGACTTCAAGGATGAAAACAGAGTAGAGATGACCGTGTCATTAGTCCGGTACAGTTCCTTCACACGACAGCTTCATGACACCCACGGTAACCTATGTTGGCACAGGCATGGCCTTGACGACGCACACCTCGAGTATTTTCTGACGACGGCACACGTACAACCTACAGCCGATTACTTTCCAGCCGGTAGAGTGGAGGCCTGTCGTACGTAGAACTGTTTCGTCAAGATAGGCAGGATGTATATGGCGAGGTGCACACTAAGCCTGAAGCAGCTAGTCTAGCTGCTGGATGGTTCACGGATGGTTCATGCACGTACAGGAAGCTAGCTTAGCTAAGCTAGAGATCAACTCAATACAAGCTAGCTCAATGCCTTGATCTTTCGATGTCACCAAGACACAACGTAACACACACACGGAGACGCTGATTTGATGGCTATAGGCCCGTGTCGAGTCTGTTTTTCTTTCTTTGATCTAGGCCACAAAATCTTTCAGGTACAAGTATATATACGATCCAAGCTAGCCTAGACCTATAGTACTCGGTGGCTTGTTCATGTCCAACCCAGACAATGACTGTGTGGTTGCATCATTTACACCTCCTCCGCCTCCGCATCAAACAATTGTAAGATTGATTCAGTGGTTGCCCTAGAAAAATATATATTGGATTGTTGCATGCATGGCTCGAGCCTGGAACATGACAGGATTAATTATGATAGAGGAAAAGGACTGGGGAGAGACACGAATTGACATGTGACATTGAAGCAGGACATACACGAATTTGGGAAAAAGAAAACTAAGCACCAAGGAGCTATGTACCTAGACCTGAGCGAGGAGGCTGTGGGCTGCTGCTTGTGAGAGACGGCGCAGAAGAGATGAGGTGTCAGGGATTTAGAATCGATGGTGATGTTTTTTAGAGCGATCGTGGTGTTTTTTGGAGCGATCATGGTGTTGTTGGATAGGTGATTTTGGAAAGATGGAGTTTGAACGGGAGGAGGAGGAGCTGATCACGTCTATCCCTTTGTGCATGTTTTTTTTTTGCTGATTGAAAGGTTATTTCCGTAAGGGCATTGGTGGGTAATTTACTTGACTGTTGAAGACACATTAGAAGATCAAATGGTTGTTATTCTCTAGTCCATTAAATAAACAGACGGATGTTTCTAATTTTTGTGGGATTTTACAATTGATTCTCTTGTCTCTAGTTAACCCATCAAGCACTTTTTATATATAAATAGATTGATTTGTGTAGAAGATCAAAAACAATGTATCCAGTAGTTTGATATTTGTTGTCATTATTCCAAAAAATGATATGTGTAGCGTATTGAAAATAATTGGATGCTGATGCAATCATGGAGTGAGGACATGTATAGGGGTGCTTTATAATGGTACATAACTCCGTAATGAAATCAAGAGCAACATATCTCCGTTACCCAATGATTGTTCTCCTCGTAGTACAGACTTTGCCACTGTTGACACACTACATAGATGCCATATCCTTTCTTCCACCCACAGGACACGACATTCCGGTTAGTCTTGTACTGTTGGGATGCTTGATATGCTGGAGTTGGTCCTGGCTGCAGTGGTGTCCCTGTTCCTCCACGGCTAGGGCAATCCCCATGTAGCTGGAACATGTACAATTTTGTTTTAGAAGGGGTGTTGATTTGTCTCTCTCTCTTTGTAGCCTTCTGAATTTCACAACTGTAACCAATTAGGGTGTAAAGATGTACTTCAGCATGTGCTTTATTCTCTAAAAATTTATACAGACCGGGAGTACGAGACTTTTGTCTGGAAGAAGATACGTGCATGTTCCACAACTCAAAAATGGCAGTGTATAGGAGAATTGTGATCCCTCTTTCAGTGCAGCCAAAATGCATGCACAACTTTGCATACAAGAATTGCAATATGAAATCTATGAACTTGAACATTTGTCTCACCTGCATAAAGAGAGAGAACACATGTTGTGTACTCGATGAGATGGTCTGCTCCTATATTGGTAAAATTAGTATCAGGTTCCCTTTTTGGGCCTACAATATTTTGTGCTCGCACTTGATTGTTTCTTCATGTACCACAATATTTTAGTTTCAAATAGATTAAAATAGTCGTGTACAAGTTATGTAGTTTTCATTATATTTATTTTGATTCTGTACCGAAGCATGAGGAAATCTAATGGTTCAAGACAACTCCACGTTGAAAGAGGCTTGTGAAGATTTTTGCTCGAGAATTCCGGAGGGTTATTCTTGTCAAATTTGCTCTCACACCTTGGGTGTCATGTTTTCCAGTTGCAATACACGGGCATTTTTCATAGTAATAGTAATAATAATATGACTTCCAAAATGCAACTAAATTTTATTTCACAACATATAAAAGAAAACAATGGAAAATAGGATGCTGCATGCGCATGTGCTGGGGCTACTATGAAAGTTATTACAATAGGCATGCATATGTATATATATAAAAGACATAGACATATAAAATAACTCAGATGTCCATAGTTCTATTAGATCATCCTAAGCTTATCCATCAAGGCGCATATAGCCAAGGTTTATAGCCCCTTTAGCTATCTCAAAACTTATAAGGGCATCGAACGCAGCATATCTGATTCTTTCAAAGCTCAATGGAGCAATCGCCCATCCGGAGTTCTTCAGTTGCTTGCACTCGTTGCCCTTCTCCAGATTCGTTCCCAACACAAAATTTGCTAGATCAAATAGCGACGGTGTAGATTTACCACATGTTGTTTTTGGTATTTTAATGTGCGTCTGTAGGTCAATGGGATTTTTTACATGGAGGCCATATGGCTGAAGCATTTTTACGTCATTGCCAATTGCCGCTCCACAAAAGAAGATATCTTCATGAGCAAGAAATTTGTTGAGCTCGTCTGGTATGTGAGGCGAGTGCACGATGTGGTACACCAAGCAATGATCTGCAAAACACAGTTGAAGTACGGCGGCGCATCGCTCCATTTCCGGGGGCAGGTCCTTCTGCTTCACCCCATCGACTTGGTCGGTGAACTCACAGTCTAGACCAACAATCTTCTTTTCTACCGTTTGGAGGGATTTCAACAAACTCTTGACCCATTCCTCAACGACGCCTGGTTCATTGGCGACCGTCACGGTTACCTTGAAGCCAGCAAGTTGCTCAAAGCGATGAACTGCAGGCTGAGCCACCAGAATGGCAGCAGAGTGATCATCATCCTCTGGAGCTAGCGGAGGCAGCAGAGTATAATCAAAGATGGAAATAGTGTGCGGCTGGAGTAGCTCCAAGGAGCATGGCGAAGCGAGCATATCAGTGGCATTGTTCTCCTTAGGAAGAGCCCTGCAGTCATAGACCAAGTGAGCGATAGGGGATAGCATGAACAAATAAAACACATCTATTTTTAGTATTACTACATGTCAACGCCAAACGAGTAGAACTATAAATAACTCAACACAAATTAGTCCCATTGAATAGATGAAGAGTTCTTCTCAAAAGAAAAACTGAACTTGCTCAGAAACAAAATCCTAGATCTATATTCTGAAAATGAATCTGAGTGCCCATCTTTTTTTGTTTTGCAAGATGAATTAAAGCGCTCATCTTTGCCGTCACACAATATACTGCTTGAAACTCCAATCTTCAAATGCATGAACTTTAAAAGAAAGCTGGGGCTAAATTGGACCAGACAAAATTTTCAAGACATCGTACAGAGAAAAATTCACAAGCAAAACACCACAAATTCGTCCACAAGATGGCAAAATAAGACTGCATGAGCACATTGCCTATCATAAAATAAGAAGACAAAAAAATGAGTTGCAGTAGTATAATATTATACCTTGATGACTTTGTTTTGGCTTGCAGCGGCTCCATAGTCAGGTGTATTGCAAATTGCAATATCCACTATATGTACGCCGCAGATGTTTCTTCTCAGACTGATGGATTGTATGTGATGTGATCGAGGGGATGGTTTGTCAATCCGGCCAAAAGGGTGCTTATAAGCTAGCCGATTGGGATAAAAATAGCAAGCATTGATATTCGCGTTTTGGGAAGGAAACAATAAGGATTTTGGCGCGATACTTATCCACAGCGATTTTTAATAGCTTTCTTTAGGTTTCATTCGCATCAAATAGCAAGTATTGATATTCGCGTCACCTTTTTTTTATGTGAACGTGGTAGCTTTGGTTTACCATTTTTGAATGTGAATGTGCTCTAATTTTATTTAACGTTTTTGCATGCGAACCATGGTCTATTATCCTTTTTGTTTTAGGAATGTGGTCGATTTCACATTCACATAGGATGTATTTGGTTGTTCCTAGAAATTTTGCCTGCATTGCATGTGTCTCTCAGTTAGGCCGGTTGATAAAAAATCATCATGTGCATATCGTTTCACTACTAGAAAAAGGCTTATAGGTGGCCCCTAACAAGTGGCGCGCGCATATAAGCACCCGCCACAGCTATTTTGAAAAATTTGCAGTTGCGGGTGCTATAAACTATTCACCACTGGCTATACAAATAATAGTGACGGGCATAAGTAAGGACCCGCCATTCCGTCACTCTTGATAATTTCTTCACGGTCGAAAAGTAATAGTGGCGGCAACGTACAACAGGACCACCACTGGTGCCATGCTAATTAGTGGCGATCCGTTTCTTGCCACCGCCATAGACCCGCCCCCACCGGTTCCTAATTTTGTAAGAGTTTGCAGTGGTGGCTCCTATTACGCGCCCGTCACGTCTATATTTGGTCACGCTGCCACCTACCACTCAAATATAGCTGTGGCGGGTGCTATCTGCTGCCCGTCACTCTTATGCATGACCTTATCCACCCCACCCACCACCCGCAGCCAGTCGCACATTATCTATGTAGACATAAATCTTTCTCCCTCTGCCTCTCTCTCGCCACGCCGACGGCACGAGCATTGTGGCGTCCTCCGCCGCTGCCACCGGCAAGGTCGCCGTCCGCTGCCTCGGACGGCGTCATGGACCCAACCTTCCCTGTCGCCCGCGCCATTCGTCGCCGCCTCGAAGTCATCGGCCTTGCCATCCAACGCCACCTCCAACTACTTCCTTGTCACTATCGCGCGTGCCTTCCTCCGCCTCCGACGTCACCGGCGTCCCCATCAAACTCACCGTCCACCTCCGCCATCGTCCTCGCCCTTCCCACCATCTCCGTACGCCCCGGTAACCACACCTCCCGTCTCTCTATTAATGGAGATGATAGTTGTTCTCATTTATTGTACTTGTACATTAGCAACATTTCGCTAGTGTAGTTAAAAAAATTTATAGGATGTATTGTAGTTGCCTCTTGTTATATGATGTACCATTTAATCTTTGTAATTGGACGTCTTCAATTTGATTGCTTGTGCTAGAGGATTATGTACTGCATATACAGATCAAAATATGGTACAATATTTTATTCATGATGCAGATATTCGTAACTAACGTGATGAACCTACTTAAGAGTGAGAAATGTCCACTCAAAGGACATATATGGACCGTTGTCGTAACAACTCTATCTTTTATATTGTCATAAATCTTCTTTCATGCAAATGTCTTTTATCTAAAGGTCAACTTGTTTAATGCATTTAGATGGAGAAGCCGGGATGCCTCGTTAGGACTCCTACACCCGTAGACCGAACTTCTACAGCCGTAGGCATCGTCACGAGGATGGATGAGTACACGAAGATCATGCTCGACTATGCCGAGAGCGCTCGAGCAGCCACCAATAGCGCTCGGGCATACGTCAAGAGCACTGCAGCATATGCCGAGAGTGTGAGAAGAGCCGCTGAGAGAACAAGAGCAGCCACGCTGAGAGCACAAGAGCAGCCACCAAGAGTGCGCGAGCACCTGGCGGAGTGCGTGAGTAGCTATCAAATATGTGAGGACCGCCCAAGCCAAGATCACGAAGATGTTAGAAGGCGAGGAGACCTCATGATGGAGCTGAACTTTTACTTCTGAACTAGTAGTGCACTTCCTTTATGTGATCTATATTATCGATGCGTGTGAACCGAATTTCTGTGTTACAATGATGGAGTTGAACTTTTGCTTCTGAACTACTAGTGAACTGCATTTATGTCATTTGTATTGTTGATGCTTCTGAACATATTTTCTGTGATGCTCTGAAGATTGTTATATGACTTTTCTCCATGCGATTGGATAACTATGAGATTGACTTGTTTATTTATCTTTGTAGATGAGTTGTACTATGGGAAGAATCCAGGAGTCTATGATTCATGAAAGAAATGCAATGAACAAGTGGACGCTTAGGAGAGCACTAGCACAAATGTCTGTGCGTTGCAACGGCAGGGAAATACCTGTTCTTATGAACTACGATTTGCTGGGTAAGGAACTATGTCAAGGGAGAATGGTCGTCGATGCAAAAAGATGCATAATTGAAGGACCACGATGTAGAGCACATGGGGTGTGATTCGGAGTAAATCGATCTGATTGGCAATGTTTTTCTTGGAAAAACTATCGATCTATTTATCAAATATCATGGTAATATATTGAACATAATGAGTATTCTCTCCGTCCCAAAATTCTTGTCTTAAATTAGTTTAGATACGGATGTATCAAGTCAGATGTATCTAATACTAAACCATGACTTGATACATCCGTATTTAGACGAATCTAAGACAAGAATTTTAGGACGGAGGGAGTACTAAAAATTACATCCATGCCGTGTGTTACAACATGATAAAACTTCATCACACTCTGACACTCCTAATCCAATTATTATGGTTTCTCAAAAAAAAACTATAGTCAAATATCCCTAACATGAGGAAGAATTGTTCTTTCAAGCCGACCATCTCTACAAAACGTCTAACAAAATTATGTATTTTTGTGTGGGGGGGATACATGCAGTGTTCAACTTGCGTCCCATGCTTCCGTAATGAGTAAACACCATAATGCTTTTGCAAAAAAAAATCAGAAAATCGGCTTACGGTAGAGAGTTGATCAAAATGCAATACTGCGTTTTTTATTGGTGTATATGTTTAAATGCGCAAGTGCATGTTATAATCCCCAAAGGTCCAGCGCTCTTGTTAGCTTCCTTATTCCCTTGACACAATGAACCAATTTAGCTTCTTGTGTGGATCCTCGTCTCAATCTCTTTCCAAATTAGCATGCTTGCACTGCTTTCCGCATTATCATGCCTAAATTTCCTTTAGCATAGACTGCTTTCCTTACTATTCTGGCTCAATTCCTTCTCATATCCTTTCCATCCTTTACTTCTTTATTTCTCTTGCTGCATGTTGAAACGTCGGTTGAAATCCTTTCTATAGAGCCGGAACTCAATTTTTACCCTTCACTTATTGATTTTCGAGATGACTCCTTGATACCGTGAAAACTTAAAGACCTATATAAGTTAGAAGGATTGGATGTAAAAAAGGCTAGGTGGTACTATTTAATAGATCATATAACATTACATTTCAAATCAAAGATTCAGCTTGGTCGCCTGGTAGCACAATATTTACCTGACTGTGAAGTTGTGAGTTCAATTCCTGGCCCAAACAAATTTTTTGCCCCTGCTTTTTTACCCCCTATGTGGGCTCCCAGGTAGAAATACAAATGCACAAAAGCCCACCTAGAGGCCCAGCCGAGCGACGCAAGGAAATATCGAACCCAGCGGAGAATGATGGAGGAAAATTGTCTGACGTACGAAGAAACGGACCGTACGGACGATAATTCAGGAGTGAGAAGCGATCAACCCTTTAATAGTAGGTATAGAAGTGCTATAAAGGATATAAGACTAATAAAGAAGCAGAGGAGCATTACGCCAACTTCATCCGCAAAGAGAAAATCAACTATTACGTATGCAAGACCGTGTGGACAAGTGCACGAGTAAAGAATTTGATTACCTTTATCCAGTTCATTTTCATTATGGTGGTGTTTTTATCATGTGGTCTTGTATATATGTAACATGTTGGAGGCTTCGCTGAGAAGGCTATGTGTACTAATGATGTTACGTGAGATGTTGTCTAATGCGTACATCTATTGTATTGTATTTGGATTATAGTTATGGTAAAATGTGCCGCTTGTTAAGGTACATTGTGATGCGGCTAATCTCAGAAACGTCTATTGTAATGTGTATTATCGCATACGTTACTTGTTCTTACTGTTTGTTGTCAGATTTGTGTTGGGGGCTGGACATGTAGTTGTGGTTGGTGCCCCAAATTCCCTACCACAACTAACAATATATTCCTGTGGCGGGCCGCAAGCAGATATGCCCGCCACTGCAAAGTCTCTATGAGTGGCCCGCATCTAGGCTGCCTACATTAGGGGAGTAGTTTTAGTGGTTGGGTTGATGCAACTACATGGTGTTTGATTGCATACAGGCTGTGAGATCTGCTGACCTTGTACCCTAGGTGGTGAGCTTACTAGCTACAACTTACATATGATCACACCAATCACACAAAGAAAACAATACTAAATCTCGACGAACTGGACAATGATGATCAAGTTCTTGATCTGAAACCTTCCAAGTTGTTGACGAGCCTTGTCTACTTCAACATTGCTTGTATGCGTGTACACAAACATGGAGTAAGCATCCACTTCCTGCTGCCTAGTCTTTAACCTTTGTAGGAGTTCTTTGGGTAATGGTTGACTTGTTCTTCGCATGTGTTCCATGAACTATAAGCCCCTAGAACCCTTCCTTCGTACACCACATACCACTTCTCCTACCATGACAGAAGAGTAACAATTCAAGTAGCAAGCAATGGAGCATAGTAGACATGTAACATAAGAAAGCATGCATGATCATAGGGCATGGCAAGTTTATCCTGCCACTATTAAGGTGTCATCCTACCACCACATCCAAAAGAGGGTGTGATCCTACCACCGCAAGTTTGCCATCAGCGTGAGGGGTTAGTATATATCACATCATCAAAATATGCAGGCTGGCAATAGCTTTCAAGCCCTATCTACCATAAAATATAGATCGTCATCGCCATCGCCATCGAGGATCATGCACGTCGTGATACGTCTCAAACGTATCTAGAATATTTTATTGTCTCATGCTATTATATTATCACTTCTATATAATATTTCTAGTAATTTATACTATTTTTGTAGACTAATTAATTGAGTGCCCAATGCTTGTTCTTATTTTTCTGCTTGCTTTTGGTTTCATAGGGAATCAGTATCTATGGTGGTCCAAATCACTTGTCGGTTTAATACAAATTCTATATTGGCAACACGAAACCAGGGAGGCTTTGGAAGAGATCGAGATGAGCAGCATAGGGTAGGGCGCACCACCTAGCCGTCTGGGGCCCGCCTGCACCGCCTTACATCCATTCCACCGCCATAGATTCCTATAAATTATGGAACGCTCTGCCATATTTATAGATTTTATTATCACCTCCGCAAGGTCGTGTTTCGTGAAGATCCCATCTGAATAGTATTTTGACACTATTCACATATGATTTTTTTCTTTCTTTTTATATTAGTTTAATTCGAATTAGGAGCTTAAACTTTTTGAGTTTGTACATCAACCATTGATGTGTGCCTATAATTGTTTCTCTGAATGGTTGAAGATGTTTTGTATTTTTTAAATTTATCCCCTTTCTTCTTCTCTTTAAGGATCAACTCCTCTAGCTGGGCATGTGAAACCAGCATCAGCTTCTCGCCTTCACCGCCACCACTGTGACGACGATCGTGCTGGTTCTGCTCCAACGCGGTGAGGCGCCCAATCGCCTCTTGTACATTCATCGCTGAGACATCACCCCATTGCTCAATGGTGTTGACGATGTCCATGAAATGGTCTGGAACATCGCTGAAGAGCCGCTCCACCACGGCCTCATCTTCAAGTTTGACGCCGAGGGAGCGGATCTCGCTCACTAGCGGGCTGAGCTTCTTGGCGAACTCCGAGATCGTCTCCCCGTCAGCCATGTTGAGGCGATCTAACTGTCTCTTCAGTTGTCGTGCATGCGCCTTCCTCACGCGATCCTCGCCGAGGCGCGCACACCGGATCATCTCCCATGCCTCACGCGCGGTGTCGCACTCCGCAACCTACATCATCACGTGATCCGGAACAGATTGAGAGAGCGCGGCGAACGCCCCTTCGTCCGCAGCCTAATCATACTCACCGGAGCTTTCAATCGCGGACCAAACACGCAACAGCTTCATCAGGACCTTCATCTTTGCGGCCCACAGTGAGTACTTGGTGTTCGTCAGCATCGGATACTGGCCAGGCACAATCATGGCCCTCGACGGGGTAGCGAGCATGACAGCGCCACCGTCCTCTACAGTAGCCTTCCTGGCCGTCGGCGGCGTGTACTTCCTGCCGCCGCCGCTCTTCCCATCACTACTCTTTGGAGATCTATCACCCATCGCCACTGTTGCCGAACTCCTCCGATCACCGCCACGAAAACGCCTCGCGACCTAGCTCTGTATACCAATTATTGGAACAAATGCGAAGCTACACACGCGAACACGGTGGAGAGGAATGAGAGAGAGAGGCGAAGATGAACACCGGAGCACCAGAGTTTTTCGAGGCGCAACAACTTGCCTCTTTTCTTGCTTTTTTCTCTTCTTATTCTTTCTCCCGTAACAACCTGATAGATTACAAGGATAACATCCGGACGACTCGGCCGAAACTAACTCCATGATCCACCTATGTCATGCTGTCCCAAGACTTGATCGTGGTCTAAACAAACCCACACGCCGCTACGTGAACAAGCACCTTCTGGCTACAATTTCTACGTACATGCAACGACTCAAAACACACACATACGACAACCATCACGTGTATGGTCCATGCAGACTAATTAACCTCTAACTAAATATGCATGCATGATATGAACTATTGACCTGTAACGAGATTAGAACTAACATTCCTTACATGAACGATCACTAGTAGAAAACGGAGCTTTAGCGCCGGTTCGTAAGGGCCTTTAGTGCCGATTTCATAACCAGCACTAAAGGATGGTCACTAAAGCCCCCCCCCCCCCCTTTAGTACCGATTCGGCATGAACCGGCGCTAAAGTGCCACCACGTGGCGTGAGCTCGCGCCCTGGTATGGGGGACCTTTAGTACCAGTTGTTACCAACCGGTACTAAAGGTTTTTCGTTTTTGATTTTTTTTCGAAAATTTTGGAAATTTTTTTTGATTTTTTTTCGATTTTTAATTTTTCTGAATTATTGGATGATTTAGTCTCTAATCACCTCACATAACTGCTCAAGTGTGGATCACTCATTCCAAATCGCCTGACTTCCCGGCTGGTCACCCATCCTCTCACTCCCCCAGCCTGAGCACGCTTAACTTCGGAGTTCTATTCCCCCTACTTTCCAAGTCTGCACTTATTGTTTTCCTGACAAATGTAAGCTGTCAATCCTATTAACCCTCAGTAGTTTAGCTTGAGCATGAAGTCACACGTTTCACCGTTTGAGTTTGAAACTATTATTCTAAAAAACAGTAATTATGTATTAACACTAATATTTCTTGAATAAGTAGTTTGACCATAGTTTGACCACAGTTTGACCAGATTTGCCCAAAATTCAAAAAAACTGAGATACTTATTTAGTAACACTAATAGTATTGCGTAATTATTTAGTAACACTCTATATTTCTTGAATCAGTTGTTTTACCGGTTTGACAAGATTTAACCAAAATTCAAAAAAACATAAATTAGAGCATATCTTTTTTTCCTTTTACAATTTTGTCATTTCAAAAATTGTCCGAAACCCTAAACCGGGACTTAAAACGTCGGAAACTCTATGCTAAACAGTAAAACTAAGGGTTTAAACCATAAAACCTAACCCTAAACTCTGAAATCTAAACCCTAGCACTAAACGCTAAAAACGTCAAAAAAACGTCTAAAACGCCCAAAAACACTATTTTCCCTTTGGAATTTTATGATTTTAAAAAATTGTCAAAACGGAAAACTGATTTGGATCGAAGTCGCGATAGTAGTGGTGCGGCGGCGTTGGGGGAGGAGGCGAGGGTGGCGGCGAGGGTGGCGGCGATGGGTGATGGCGGCTAGAATATGAGGCGGTCCTTCAAGGAGGATGGGGGTATGCTGCTTGTACCTACTATTGTACTATTTGTGTGACTATTCATGCATTAGCTTTTGTGAAGTTTCAGGTCAACCCTATGCCAAGTTCTTAGTTAGTATTTCCTTACATACTATCGGCATCATTCTCTAGGAAAAACATATTATCTGCATGCTATCTTTTCTCTATCTAAAAAAATCATTATGTTTTCCTTTTAGGACAAAACATTGAGGATCCCCGCCAAATTATTATGTTGTCCTTTTCTCAATCAGTGGCAAAATTTGTGTGAGATGTTCTCCCGTCCCTTTCAGCCAAATCCAATATCACAAAAAAAGTCAAAAGACCAAAGAACACAAACAAACATTGAGGTGCGTTTGGCTACTTATGGCATTCAACTCCTCTAGCTGGGCACGTGAAACCAGCATCAGCTTCTCGCCTTCATCGCCGCCACTGTGACGACGATCGCGCTGGTTCTGCTCTAACGCGGTGAGGCGCCCAATCGCCTCTTGTACATTCATCGCTGAGACATCACCCCATTGCTCAATGGTGTTGACGATGTCCATGAAACGGCCTGGAATGGCGCTGAAGAGACGCTCCACCACGGCCTCATCTTCAAGTTTGACGCCGAGGGAGCGGATCTCGCTCACTAGCGGGATGAGCTTCTTGGCGAACTCCTGCAAATGGTGTTTCAGCGGATCAATGTTTTTGTTCTACAAATTTTGATATATTATATGTATTTTTCTAAATTACGATGATTTAGTTATGATTTTTTCAAGTTTGAAAATTGCTCTATACACTAGTAGAAAACAGGGCTCTGGTCCAGGCCGGCTCAGCCCATTAGTCCTGGTTCAGTCTAGAACCGGGACTAATGTGAGCATTGGTCCCGGTTCGTGCGGCTAAGGCATTAGTCCCGGTTCACTCGGGCCCTTTAGTCCCGGTTTAAGACATGAACCGGGACTAAAGGGTGCGATGACCTTTAGTCCCGGTTCGTGCCTCAAACCGGGACTAAAGATTAGACCTTTAGTCCCGGTTTAAGACATGAACCGGGACTAAAGGGTGCGATGACCTTTAGTCCCGGTTCGTGCCACGAACCGGTACTAAAGGTCCCATTTTGAAACTCTACCCCCCAGTGGATCGCCTTTTCAGTTTAAAAAAAATAAAAGAAAATAATGGAAATGTCAAAAAAAATAAAAGAAAATAAGTTTCTCATGTGATATGTGGTCTAGTTGTTGGGAAAATTTGCAAATGTGAATTTTGACTTTATTTGCAAAATCTCTCTTAAATTTGTAAAAATGGGCATAACTTTTGCATACTAACTCGGATGAAAAAAAAATTTATATGAAAAATCATCTACTCAAAAAGTTACATCCAAATTTAACTGGGGAAACCCCGTTAAACATTTTCAAAATCCTCAAAAACCTAATAGAAAAAAAGTTACGGGGCTTTTAAGATCTAGAGTGGAAAAAATCGAAAAAAATTCAAACAGTGGGCAAACTGTGGTCAAACAATGGTCAAACTAATTATTCTAGAAATTTAGTGTTACTAAATAATTATTTTAGTTATTTCAATTTTGGTCAAATCTGGTCAAACTGTGGTCAAACTATGGTCAAACAATGGTCAAACTAATTATTCAAGAAATATTAGTGTTACTAAATAATTATTGTTTTTTAAAACAATAGTTTCAAACTCAAACATTGAAATGTGTCACTTCATGCTCAAGCATTATTCCTGAAGGTTAATATTGTCAGGAAAACAACAAGTGCAGACTTGGAAACGAAGGAGAATAGAACCCGAAAGTTAAGCGTGCTCGGGCTGGACTAGTGAGAGGGATGGGTGATCGTTCGGGAAGTTAGATGATTTGAAATGATGAGGGGTGATTATAGGATAAATTGAGAAGTGATGAGGGGTGGTGATTACAGACTAGTGGTTAAAATAATTCAGAAGTTTGAAAATAAAAAAATTCAAAAAAAAATACAATTTTTTTTCAAAAAACTAAAGGGCGCGGCCACGTGGAGCTCCACCTTTAGTACCGACACTTTAGTCCTGGTTCAGGAACCGGGACTAAAGGCCCTTACGAACCGGGACTATAGGCCCTTTTTCTACCAGTGATAGTCCCAGTTTGTGTCTCCATCCAGGACTATAGCTTAGACCCCTTTAGTGCTGGTTCGTCGCACGAACCGGTACTAAAGGTTGGCCCTTTAGTACTGGTTTGTGCCACAAACCGGGACTAAAGAGGCTCGTGGGGCCCCGGCCTGACGCCAGCCTGCCACCACCCCTTTAGTACCGGTTCGTGGCACGAACCGGTACTAAAGGTTCAACACGAACCGACATTAATGCAAATCCGTTCGAACCGGCACTAATGGTACCATTAGTACCGGGCCAAAATCAAACCGGCACTAATGTAATTCACGTTTGACCCTTTTTCTACTAGTGGATGCAACCAAAGGTGCGCAAATGGTTGTGGCATATGAGCTTGCACCTGAGGTGGAAGACACGACGAGTGTGGTTGAGCCTACAGAGATGGAGGCAGAGGGCAGCCATGCACTGGGCGGCGACTCCTTCGTGTCGTGTGATGCATTCATGGAGGCTGAGGTCAAGCGGCTGCGTGGTGCGTTGGCCGCTGTTAATGCAAAGATTTTTTGTGAAGCCTGGGCGAGTTTAAGCCTAAGAGCAACTCCAACGGGTCGACACAAACGGACGGCGTTTTTGTCCGCTTTTTGTTCGTTTGGGTCGGCCGCCTGCCTGCCGTCCGCCCTCTTTTAGATTTGGGTCGGAAGTGCGCCCAACGGGCCGACCCATTTCATGACCACGCGCGTTTAAAATCATGCCGTCGCCCTGGTTTTGGCGCTCCAGCGCGCGGGAAAGGTTCGCGCGTGCAGGGAAAGCGGCCGCTGGTTTTGACGCTCCACCGCGCGAGAAAGGTTCGCGCGCGCGCCGCGGCCGGCGCTCCCTCCACACTCTGTCCAGCGCCCACTCTCGCCGCCTCTGCGCCACCATGTCGATCCGCCGCCTGGGCGCTTCAGATTTTCGCGGAATCCGCGAGCGCCGCTCCGGCGCCTTCTCCTTCGAGATCTGGTTTTGCGAGAAACGTCTCATCCTCGGCTCCTTTGACACCGCAGAGGAGGCGGCCTGCGCGCACAACGCGGCGGCGTGGCGCCTCCTGAGGCCTCGTCAGGATATGAATTTTTCCAACGTGTCGAGCCAGCGGGCGTAGGATCTGACACCTCTCCCGCGGCTTTTCACCAACGAGGATCGTCGTCCACCGGAGGCGGCAGCGTCGCCTCGCCATCGCAGAGAAGGACGTGGAAGCCTTGGTGGTGTGGCGAGGAGGCTTCCCGCAGGACATCGTCGACGAGTGCCAGTTCTACAAGCAATTGAGGTTGGAGAGGGACGCGAGGAGGAGGGAGCGAGCCACCTATCGGGAGGACAAGCATTCGCAGAAGCAGTCAGCTCAATTGAAATTGAAGCTATGACAAACGTCGGGTTGGGACTTTGAAGACGAGCAGCTTGCTGGCGCCTACATTCAGACGTCGGAGGAGGACATTACCGAGTCGCAGTCAGAAAGCGACGAGTAGCAGTGTTTTTCTTTTATCTGTGTACGCTAGAACTATCTATGATTCCATATCTAGTAAAGTGCGATTAGGACGTTCGGACACATGATTACGCTGTGGTGTTCCAGGTGGCATGAGTTCCGAAACTATTCTGCATTGTTTCAAATGAAGACCAAACTCGTAACTCAAATATTATCCTCCATGATCAGATCGTAGAAACTTTATTTTCTTGTTACGATGATTTTCCACTTCACTCTTAAATTCTTTGAACTTTTCAAATGTTTCAAACTTATGTTTCAGCAAGTAGATATACCCATATCTGCTCAAATAATCTGTGAAGGTCAGAAAATAATGATACCTGCTGCGAGCCTGAACACTCATCGGATCATATACATCAGTATGTATTATTTCCAACAAGTCAGTTGCTCGCTCCAGTGTTCGGGAGAACGGAGTCTTAGTCATCTTACCCATGAGGCATGGTTCGCAAGCATCAAGTGATTTTAAAAGCACATCAGCATGGAGTTTCCTCATGCGCTTTACACCAATATGACCTAGACAGCAGTGCCACAAATATGTTGCACTATCATTACCAACTTTGCAACTTTTGTCATCAATATTATGAATATGTGTATCACTACGACCGAGATTCAATAAACCATTCACCTTAGGTGTATGACCACAGATGGTTTCATTCATGTAAACACAATAACAATTATTCTTTGACTTAAACGCATAACCGTATTGCAATAAAGATGAGCCAATCAGATTATGCTCAACGCAAACATCAAATAACATTTATTTTAGGTGTAACACTAATCCCGAAGGTAAAGGGAGTGTGCGATTGTGATCTTATCAACCTTGGAATTACTTCCAACACACATCGTCACCTCGCCCTCAACTAGTCTTTGTTTATTTTGCAACTCCCGTTTCGAGTTACTACTTTTAGCAACTGAACCAGTATCAAATACCAAGGGGTTTGCTATAAACAGCAGTAAAGTACAACACAATAACATGTATATCTAATATACCTTTGTTCACTTTGCCATCCTTCGTATCCGCCAAGTATCTAGGGAAATTTCACTTCCAGTGACCATTTTCTTTGTAGTAGAAGCACTCAGTTTCAGGCTTGGGTCTAGCTTTGGGCTTCTTCATGGGAGTGGCAACTTGCTTGCCATTATTCTTGAAGTTCCCTTTCTTTCACTTGCCCTTTTACTTGAAACTAGTAGTTTTGTCAACCATCAACATTTGATGCTTTACTTGATTTCTACCTTCGTCGATTTTAGCATCACGAAGAGCTCGGGAATCGTTTTCGTCATCCCTTGCATATTATAGTTCATCACGAAGTTCAAGTAACTCGGTGATAGTGACTAGGGAACTCTGTCAATCACTATTTTATCTGGAAGATTAACTCCCACTTGATTCAAGAGATTGTAGTACATAGACAATATGAGCACATGCTCACTGGTTGAGCTATTTTCCACCATCTTGTAGGCAAAGTATTGTCAGAGGTCTCATACATCTCGACACGGGCATGAGTATGAAATACCAATTTCAACTCTTGGAGCATCTCATATCCTCCATGTCGTTCAAAACATTTTTAAGTCCCGATTCTAAGCTGTAAAGCATGGTGCACTAAACTATTAAGTAGTCATCATACCGAGCATTGTCAAACGTTCATAACGTCTGCATCTGCTCCTGCAATAGGTCTGTCACCTAGCGGTGCATCAAGGACATAATACTTCTGTGCAGCAATGAGGATAATCCTCAGATCACGAAGCTAGTCTGCATCATTGCTACTAACATTTTTCTACTTATTTTTCTCTAGGAACATATCAAAAATAAACGGGAAACTACATCGCGAGCTATTGATCTACAACATAGATATGCAAATACTACCAGGACTAAGTTCAATCTTATATTTACTAATTGAAGGCATCATTAGAGACTCCATGTTAATCCTAGAAAACGAAAAAAATTGACCATCAGATTTACGGATTAGCAATTACAGCCGTCCGATAAGGAGGTACGTCAAAGAGTCCCAGCTCGTTGTCCCACATGTAGATTTTGAGAAACATCTTCCTAGGACTCTTTCCTCTGCATTGCTCCTCCCCATCCTCCCCAATCGTGCGGGTCCTCCTCCTCATCCTTCTCCCGTACCTCTCTAATATAATCTCAAATAATTAATCCATCCAAAAAAGAATCCAGCCAACCATACATGGGGACGTCCCAACCACGATGCCATTGGCAGCAATCCATCTTGGTTGATGTGGCAGAGCAGGAGATCCCAACCAATCTACAATCCAGTATGCGTCGCCACCACAATCTCCGCCGTACCTGAAACTAGGGTTTGTAAAGATGTAGGGTGTACCCACGCCCTCCTTGGCTACTCAAAATTCCAACGCCGCAGGCTGGACGCATGGTCGGATCCAGCAGCAACAACCTCGATCAGGACACTGCCTATAGGCAAGAAGGATGGATCCAGCGGCAAGAACTTTCAGTAGGATAAATTCAAGCTATGTCTTTGTAGTTGGATAATATATGGGCTGACGCCAGCTTAAGGTCATGATGTGGGATGGTGGTCGTCCTCTAGCTCCAACCAAACTCCTGCCCCTTCAAGGTCCAAACTTAGGTTAATGTTCTTTCTTGAGGTCAAACCTATTTTGAAGATACTTTGTGATTAAGGGATGCAATTAGCGGATGGATACGGTTAGTTAGTACATCCTCATGCCATCGAGTATTTTGGGTGACAACAATCAAGAGTCGACGAAGCAAGCTGATTTCCGCTCTTGCATTACTACTAGCATGTGCTTTTGTACAACAACAGCATGCACGTACTGAAACTTGAAGTTCAATTTTTTCTTGATCGATGCTTGCACAAAGTTGATTATGATGATTTGAAAACACACGTACAGAACAACATTGGTTGATTGATTCTGTTGCGCAGACCACCGGACATGTATTAGAGAAGAGGGTTCATCAACGGTATTTTCAACCTTGAATCAGAAGGGACAGCACCATTGTTTCTGAGGCTGCAGAAGGGAGAATCTACATCAGAATAATTGTACTGTGCGGTCATCAAAGTACCTCCCATGCTGATGTGGTTCCATCTTCTCACCTGCCACGGATATACTGCGGCCTCCTTTGTCAGTACAACACTGGCTCCTTTTTACAACGCCTTTAATCATGCTGCAAACTGCAAGCTGTTTCCATCCACGATGCCTGATCTAAATGGCAACGAAGTGCTCCAGTAGAAGTCCGTGGTGTCCGGCATGCAACATTTGCTAATGGCCTTGATGACGATCAAATCGGTTCTGTAGTTGGTGTTTATGACTGGCCATGTTGATACTCAAGATCACTGGAGCATACGAGGTCATCTAGCCATTGGAGCATTTTGAACCAAGACGTCACCCACACAACAATGGTAGTCATCAATTGAACTGTTCGTGTGGTGGATGTTATGCCGATGGTTCACGTCGCTGCTTCTTACAGGTTTTGTCTGTCATGCCGAAGCTGAAGCCTTCACTGAATGGCTCTGAACACATGTCTCCTTTCATTGCTTCGTATGACAAATGGTAGTATTAATTTGTATTGGGGAAAATTAGTATATGTTCAAATTCTTCAGCTTTGACATTGGCTAGGAAAAATGTGTAATCCTTTGTAGACTAGAAGAATTACTTGAGTAGCAACAGTCATACTAAAAAAGTGGCTATTTGCTGATCCGATCGAGAAGTAGCGGTACTCAAATCCAGTGGTTTGTTTGCAAAATCATGTAGTCATGCTACATGCATCTATTTTCCATGATATATTTTTACTTTACTAGAGATTTATTGCTTTACATAATTAGTAGTCTGTAATGGAGCATAAAAATAGTACTAGATGTAGGGCAAACCTAATATATTGATGTCCAAGTAAAATAGAAAATCCCAATCGCCAAGTGTTTATTTTATTTGTACGGTAAAAGGAACAATATATCTCATAAAAAATTTAATTCATCAGGTTTAAGCTAATTTATTTTTGCGAAAAGGGTTGGGACTAACATTAGCTAGCTTAAATAACATGAATGTTTTCCCGTACATCTGTTAGGATGAAGTCAACTAGGAATGAAAGCTTAGTATGCATTTGCTTTATAAGAGCTAACAATAATTTCTTTAAAAAAACAATGTATTTTTATCCTTATGCAAATAGAACGGTTCATTTGAAAGAATGTTCAATTAGATCTCAAGGGTGAAATAATTGTCATAAGGATCGATTGAATATTAGCTTGAGTTCCATACAGAGGGCGAGAACAGTAGTGATAACTAACATAACATGGATCTTGAATTTCTTATTCAGTAGTAGTTTACTTTGTGTAGAAAAGTCATTGATTGTAAATATTTGTGTCTATTTTTGTAGTACAATTTGATTTGACTTTTGTAGTTTAACACAAAAAAAATTCCAACTACAAAATCCAATTCGTCAAACATTGTTTTGGTTATCACAACAGAAATATGAATCAAAATTAAGTGCTAAATTCTATTGGTTGTTGTCCTTTTTATTTGAATATGAACCCTCCTTAAATTAATTTGGTTGGAGTGTCTATGAGCCAAACTTTGAAATTTTTGGGCCACACAAATATAATATAAGCTTTCTTATATACTGCACTATTACAATGTGTGGATGCAAGTGTTCATACATACAGTTATATTGTACTAATCATTTTCTTCGATCAAACCTTGATATGGGAATATGTAAGTTTCTACTACCAAATTATATCCAAAGGTTTTCTTTAGATACAAGATTTATATAATAATTTTACAAATGTGTAGATCACTAGCCCGTGCCGATCCACGGGTTGACGACTAGTTAATCATATTACTTAAGAACTCCCACTTAGATAGACATCCCTCTAATCATCTAAATGATCACGTGATCCATATCAACTAAACCATGTCCGATCGTCACGTGAGATGGAGTAGTTTTCAATGGTGAACATCACTATGTTGATCATATCTACTATACGATTCACGCTCGACCTTTCGGTCTCAGTGTTCCGTGGACATATCTGCATATGCTAGGCTCGTCAAGTTTAACCCGAGTATTCTGCGTGTGCAAAACTGGCTTGCACCCGTTGTATGTGAACGTAGAGCTTATCACAACCGATCATCACGTGCTGTCTCGGCACGAAGAACTGTCGCAATGGTGCATACTCAGGGAGAACACTTATACCTTGAAATTTTTGTAAGGGATCATCTTATAAAGCTGCCGCCGAATTAAGCAAAATAAGATGTATAAAAGATAAACATCACATGCGATCAAAATATGTGACATGATATGGCCATCATCATCTTGTGCTTTTGATCTCCATCTCCAAAGTACTGTCATGATTTCCAATATTGTTACCGGTATGACACCATGACCTCCATCATCTTGATCTTTTATCAACGTGTCGTCACATGGTCGTCTCACCAGCTATTGCTTTTGCAACTATTGCTATCGCATAGCCATAAAGTAAAGCAATTACATGGAACTTGCATCTTATGCAATAAAGACACAACCATAAGGCTCCTGCCAGTTGCCGATAACTTCAACAAAACATCATCATCTCATACAACAATATATATGTCGTCACGTCTTGACCATATCACATCACAACATGCCCTGCAAAAACAAGTCAGACGTCCTCTAATTTGTTGTTGCAAGTTTTACATGGCTGCTATGGGCTGAGCAAGAACCGTTCTTACCTATGCATCAAAAAACACAACGCGGTACATTGATTGCTTTTTGATCTTCAGAAAGAACCATGTTCATTGAATCCGATTCAACTAAAGTTGGAGAAACTGACGCCCACCAGCCACCTGAAGGAAATATGCCCTAGAGGCAATAATAAAGTTATTATTTATTTCCTTATATCATGATAAATTGTTTATTATTCATGCTAGAATTGTATTAACCGGAAACATGATACATGTGTGAATACATGGACACAGAGAGTGTCACTAGTATGCCTCTACTTGACTAGCTCGTTGATCAAAGATGGTTATGTTTCCTAGCCATAGACACGAGTTGTCATTTGATTAACGGGATCACATCATTAGGAGAATGATGTGATTGACTTGACCCATTCCGTTAGCTTAGCACTTGATCGTTTAGTATGTTGTTCTTGCTTTCTTCATGACTTATACATGTTCCTATGACTATGAGAGTATGCAACTCCCGTTTACTGGAGGAACACTTTGTGTGCTACCAAACATCACAACGTAACTGGGTGATTATAAAGGTGCTCTACAGGTGTCTCTGAAGGTACTTGTTGAGTTGGCGTATTTCGAGATTAGGATTTGTCACTCCGATTGTCGAAGAGGTATCTCTGGGCCCACTCAGTAATGCACATCACTATAAGCCTTGCAAGCATTGTAACTAATGAGTTAGTTGCGGGATGATGTGTTACGGAACAAGTAAAGATACTTGCCGGTAATGAGATAGAACTAGGTATTGAGATACCGACGATCGAATCTCGGGCAAGTAACATACCGATGACAAAGGGAACAACGTATGTTGTTATGCGGTTTGACCGATAAAGTTCTTCGTAGAATATGTGGGAGCCGATATGAGCATCCAGGTTCGCTATTGGTTATTGACCAGAGACATGTCTCGGTCATGTCTACATAGTTCTCGAACCTGTAGGGTCCGCACGCTTAAATTTCGATGACGGTTATATTATGTGTTTATGTGTTTTGATGTACCGAAGGTAGTTCGGAGTCCCAGATGTGATCACGGACATGACGAGGAGTATCGAAATGGTCGATACATAAAGATCAATATATTGGACGACTATATTTGGACACCGGAATGGTTCCGGGTGAGATCGGGATAATACCGGAGCACCGGGAGGTTTTCGGAACCCCCCGGGAGGTATATGGGCCTTAATGGGCTTTAGTGGAAAGGAGGGGAAAGGAGCAAGAGAGGGGGCGCCCCCCAAGCCCAATCCGAATTGGGAAGGGGGCCGGCCCCGCCTTTCCTTCCTCCCTCCTTCCTCTTCCTTCCCTCTCCCTCTCCAAATAGGAAAAGCAGGAGTCCTACTCCCGGTGGGAGTAGGATCCCCCCATGGGCGCCCCTCCTCCCCTTGGCCGGCCCTCTCCTCCCCCTTTATATACGGAGGTGGGGGGCACCCCATAGACACAACAATTGATCTCTTGATCTCTTAGCCATGTGCGGTGCCCCCCTCCACCATATTCCACCTCGATCATATCGTAGCGGTGCTCAGGCGAAGCCCTACGTCGGTAGCAACATCATCACTGTCATCGCGTCGTCGTGCTGACGGAACTCTCCCGTGAAGCTCTGCTGCATCGGAGTTCGCAGGACGTCATCGAGCTGAACGTGTGCTGAACTCGGAGGTGTCGTACGTTTGGTACTTGGATCGGTCGGATCATGAAGACGTACGACTACATCAACCGCGTTGTGCTGACGCTTCCGCTTTCGGTCTACGAGGGTACGTGGACACACTCTCACCTCTCGTTGCTATGCATCACCATGATCTTGCGTGTGGGTAGGAATTTTTTGTGACAATACTGGTGCAATTGCCTTAGCAAAGGAATCCAGATTTCACAAGAGAACCAAGCACATCAAGAGACGCTTCAATTCCATCCGGGATCTAGTCCAGGTGGGATACATAGAGATTTGCAAGATACATACGGAACTGAATGTTGCAGACCCGTTGACTAAGCCTCTTCCACGAGCAAAACATGATCAGCACCAAAGCTCCATGGGTGTTAGAATCATTACAGTGTAATCTAGATTATTGAACTCTAGTGCAAGTGGGAGACTGAAGGAAATATGCCCTAGAGGCAATAATAAAGTTATTATTTATTTCCTTATATCATGATAAATGTTTATTATTCAGCTAGAATTGTATTAACCGGAAACATAATACATGTGTGAATACATAGACAAACAGAGTGTCACTAGTATGCCTCTACTTGACTAGCTCGTTAATCAAAGATGGTTATGTTTCCTAACCATGAACAAAGAGTTGTTATTTGATTAACGAGGTCACATCATTAGTTGAATGATCTGATTGACATGACCCATTCCATTAGCTTAGCACCGGATCGTTTAGTATGTTGCTATTGCTTTCTTCATGACTTATACATGTTCCTATGACTATGAGATTATGCAACTCCCGTTTGCCAGAGGAACACTTTGGATGCTACCAAACGTCACAACGTAACTGGGTGATTATAAAGGAGCATTACAGGTGTCTCCAAAGGTAGATGTTGGGTTGGCGTATTTCGAGATTAGGATTTGTCACTCCGATTGTCGGAGAGGTATCTCTGGGCCCTCTCGGTAATGCACATCACTTAAGCCTTGCAAGCATTGCAACTAAATGAGTTAGTTGCGGGATGATGCATTAAAGAACGAGTAAAGAGACTTGTCGGTAACGAGATTGAACTAGGTATTGGAATACCAACGATCGAATCTCGGGCAAGTAACATACCGATGACAAAGGGAACGACGTATGTTGTTATGCGGTCTGACCGATAAAGATCTTCGTAGAATATGTAGGAGCCAATATGGGCATCCAGGTCCCGCTATTGGTTATTGATCGGAGACATGTCTCGGTCATGTCTACATTGTTCTCGAACCCGTAGGGTCCGCACGCTTAAGGTTACGATGACAGTTATATTATGAGTTTATGCATTTTGATGTACCGAAGTTAGTTCGGAGTCCCGGATGTGATCAAGGACATGACGAGGAGTCTCGAAATGGTCGAGACATAAAGATTGATATATTGGAAGCCTATGTTTGGATATCGGAAGTGTTCCGCGTGAAATCGGGATTTTACCGGAGTACCGGGAGGTTACCGGAACCCCCCCGGAAATCATATGGGCCTTAGTGGGCCTTAGTGGAAAGGAGAAAGGGGCAGCCCAAGGTGGCCGCGCGCCTCCCCCCTTCCCCTAGTCCTATTAGGACTAGGAGAGGTGGCCGGCCCCCTCTCTCTCTTTCCCCCCCGAGCAATCCTATTCCAACTAGGATTGGGGGGGAGGGGGAATCCTACCCCCGGAGGGAGTAGGACTCTCCTGGCGCGCCCCTTGTGGCCGGCCAGCCTCCCCCCTTTGGTCCTTTATATACTGAGGTAGAGGCACCCTAGAACACACAAGTTGATCCACGTGATCTATTCCTTAGCCGTGTGCGGTGCCCCCTGCCACCATAGTCCTCAATAATACTGTAGCGGAGTTTAGGCGAAGCCCTGCTGCTGTAGTACATCAAGATCGTCACCACGCCGTCGTGCTGACGGAACTCTTCCCCGACACTTTGCTGGATCAGAGTCCGGGGATCATCATCGAGCTGAACGTGTGCTCAAAATCGGAGGTGCCGTAGTTTCGGTACTTGATCGGTTGGATCGTGAAGACGTACGACTACTTCCTCTACGTTGTGTCATCGCTTCCGCAGTCGGTCTGCGTGGGTACGTAGACAACACTCTCCCCCTCGTTGCTATGCATCACTTGATCTTGCGTGTGCGTAGAATTTTTTTTGAAATTACTACGAAACCTAACAGTGGTATTAGAGCCTAGGTTATTTATGTTGATGTCATATGCACGACTAGAACACAAGTGAGTTGTGGGTGATATAAGTCATACTGCCTACCAGCATGTCATACTTTGGTTCGGCGGCATTGTTGGACGAGATGACCCGGACCAACCTTACGCGTACGCTTACGCGAGACCGGTTCCCCCGACGTGCTTTGCACATAGGTGGCTTGCGGGCGATTGTCTCTCCAACTTTAGTTGAACCGAGTATGGCTACGCCCGGTCCTTGCGAAGGTTAAAACGGAGTCTATTTGACAAACTATCATTGTGGTTTTGATGCGTAGGTGAGATTGGTTCTTACTTAAGCCCGTAGCAGCCACGTAGAACTTGCAACAACAAAGTAGAGGACGTCTAACTTGTTTTTGTAGGGCATGTTGTGATATGATATGGTCAAGACATGATGCTAAATTTTATTGTATGAGATGATCATGTTTTGTAACCGAGTTATCGGCAACTGGCAGGAGCCATATGGTTGTCGCTTTATTGTATGCAGTGAAATCGCGATGTAATGCTTTACTTTATTACTAAGCGGTAGTGATAGTCGTGGAAGCATAAGATTGGCGAGACGACAACGATGCTGCCATGGAGATCAAGGTGTCGCGCCAGTGACGATGGTGATCATGACGGTGCTTCGAAGATGGAGATCACAAGCACAAGATGATGATGGCCATATCATATCCCTTATATTGATTGCATGTGATGTTTATCCTTTTTATGCATCTTATCTTGCTTTGATTGATGGTAGCATTATAAGATGATCTCTCACTAAATTATCAAGAAGTGTTCTCCCTGAGTATGCACCGTTGCCAAAGTTCGTCGTGCCCAGTCACCACGTAATGATCGGGTGTGATAAGCTCTACGTCCATCTACAACGGGTGCAAGCCAGTTTTGCGCACGCAGAATACTCAGGTTAAACTTGACGAGCCTAGCATATGCAGATATGGCCTCGGAACACAGAGACCGAAAGGTCGAACGTGAATCATATAGTAGATATGATCAACATAACGATGTTCACCATTGAAAACTACTCCATCTCACGTGATGATCGGTTATCGTTTAGTTGATTTGGATCACGTGATCACTTAGAGGATTAGAGGGATGTCTATCTAAGTGGGAGTTCTTAAGTAATTTGATTAATTGAACTTAAACTTATCATGAACTTAGTACCTGATAGTATCTTGCTTGTTTATGTTGATTGTAGATAGATGGCTTGTGCTATTGTTCCGTTGAATTTTAATGCGTTCCTTGAGAAAGCAAAGTTGAAAGATGATGGTAGCAATTATACGGACTGGGTCCGTAACTTGAGGATTATCCTCATTGCTGCTCAGAAGAATTACGTCCTGGAAGCACCGCTGGGTGCCAGGCCTGCTGCTGGAGCAACACCAGATGTTATGAACGTCTGGCAGAGCAAAGCTGATGACTACTCGATAGTTCAGTGTGCCATGCTTTACGGCTTAGAATCGGGACTTCAACGACGTTTTGAACGTCATGGAGCATATGAGATGTTCCAGGAGTTGAAGTTAATATTTCAAGCAAATGCCCGGATTGAGAGATATGAAGTCTCAAATAAGTTCTATAGCTGCAAGATGGAGGAGAACAGTTCTGTCAGTGAGCATATACTCAAAATGTCTGGGTATAATAATCACTTGATTCAATTGGGAGTTAATCTTCTGGATGATTGTGTCATTGAAAGAATTCTCCAATCATTGCCACCAAGCTACAAGAGCTTCGTGATGAACTATAATATGCAAGGGATGAACAAGACTATTCCCGAGCTCTTCGCAATGCTGAAAGCTGTGGAGGTAGAAATCAAGAAGGAGCATCAAGTGTTGATGGTTAACAAGACCACTAGTTTCAAGAAAAAGGGCAAAGGGAAGAAGAAGGGGAGCTTCAAGAAGAACAGCAAGCAAGTTGCTGCTCAAGAGAAGAAACCCAAGTCTGGACCTAAGCCTGAAACTGAGTGCTTCTACTTCAAGCAGACTGGTCACTGGAAGCGGAACTGCCCCAAGTATTTGGCGGATAAGAAGGATGGCACGGTGAACAAAGGTATATGTGATATACATGTTATTGATGTGTACCTTACTAGAGCTCGCAGTAGCACCTGGGTATTTGATACTGGTTCTGTTGCTAATATTTGCAACTTGAAACAGGGACTACGGAATAAGCGGGCACCGGCAAAGGACGAGGTGACGATGCGCGTGGGAAACGGTTCCAAAGTCGATGTGATCGCGGTCGGGACGCTACCTCTACATCTACCTTCGGGATTAATATTAGACCTAAATAATTGTTATTTGGTGCCAGCGTTGAGCATGAACATTATATCTGGATCTTGTTTAATGCGAGACGGTTATTCATTTAAATCAGAGAATAATGGTTGTTCTATTTATATGAGTAATATCTTTTATGGTCATGCACCTTTGAAGACTGGTCTATTTTTGATGAATCTCGATAGTAGTGATACACATATTCATAATGTTGAAACCAAAAGATGCAGAGTTGATAATGAAAGTGTAACTTATTTGTGGCACTGTCATTTAGGTCATATCGGTGTAAAGCGCATGAAGAAACTCCATACTGATGGACTTTTGGAACCACTTGATTATGAATCACTTGGTACTTGCGAACCGTGCCTCATGGGCAAGATGAC
This sequence comes from Triticum urartu, assembly GCF_003073215.2. Lineage (NCBI taxonomy): Eukaryota > Viridiplantae > Streptophyta > Magnoliopsida > Poales > Poaceae > Triticum > Triticum urartu. Next base: position 701,348,625 of record NC_053028.1, read on the forward strand.
TAAAATACCGTTCTCCGGTACTATGGAGAGAGCAACAGATTTGTTGGAAATCATACATACCGATGTATGTGGTCCGATGAATATTGAGGCTCGTGGCGGATATCGTTATTTTCTCACCTTCACAGATGACTTAAGCAGATATGGGTGTATCTACTTAATGAAACATAAGTCTGAAACATTTGAAAAGGTCAAAGAATTTCAGAGTGAAGTTGAAAATCATCGTAACAAGAAAATAAAGTTTCTACGATCTGATCGTGGAGGAGAATATTTGAGTTACGAGTTTGGTGTACATTTGAAAAATTGTGGAATAGTTTCGCAACTCACGCCACTCGGAACACCACAGTAATGGTGTGTCCGAACGTCGTAATCGTACTTTACTAGATATGGTGCGATCTATGATGTCTCTTGCTGATTTACCGCTATCGTTTTGGGGTTATGCTTTAGAGACGGCCGCATTCACGTTAAATAGGGCACCATCAAAATCCGTTGAGACGACGCCTTATGAACTGTGGTTTGGCAAGAAACCAAAGTTGTCGTTTCTTAAAGTTTGGGGCTGCGATGCTTATGTGAAAAAGCTTCAACCTGATAAGCTCGAACCCAAATCGGAGAAATGTGTCTTCATAGGATACCCAAAGGAAACTGTTGGGTACACCTTCTATCACAGATCCGAAGGTAAGACATTCGTTGCTAAGAATGGATCCTTTCTAGAGAAGGAGTTTCTCTCGAAAGAAGTGAGTGGGAGGAAAGTAGAACTTGACGAGGTAGCCATACCTGCTCCCTTATTGGAAAATAGTACATCACAGAAAACTGTTTCTGCGACATCTATACCAACTAGTGAGGAAGCTAATGATATTGATCATGAAACTGCAGGTCAAGATACTACTGAACCTCGTAGATCGACCAGAGCGAGATCCGCACCAGAGTGGTACGGTAATCCTGTTCTGGAAGTCATGCTACTAGATCATGATGAACCTATGAACTATGAAGAAGCGATGGTGAGCCCAGATTCCGCAAAGTGGCTTGAAGCCATGAAATCTGAGATGGGATCCATGTATGAGAACAAAGTATGGACTTTGGTTGACTTGCCCGATGATCGGCAAGCAATTGAGAATAAATGGATCTTCAAGAAGAAGACTGACGCTGATGGTAATGTTACTGTCTACAAAGCTCGACTTGTCGCAAAAGGTTTTCGACAAGTTCAAGGGGTTGACTACGATGAGACCTTCTCACCCGTAGCGATGCTTAAGTCTGTCCGAATCATGTTAGCAATAGCCGCATTTTATGATTATGAAATTTGGCAGATGGATGTCAAAACTGCATTCCTGAATGGATTTCTGGAAGAAGAGTTGTATATGATGCAACCGGAAGGTTTTGTCGATCCAAAGGGAGCTAATAAAGTGTGCAAGCTCCAGCGATCCATTTATGGACTGGTGCAAGCCTGTCGGAGTTGGAATAAACGTTTTGATAGTGTGATCAAAGCATTTGGTTTTATGCAGACTTTTGGAGAAGCCTGTATTTACAAGAAAGTGAGTGGGAGCTCTGTAGCATTTCTGATATTATATGTGGATGACATATTATTAATTGGAAATGATATGGAATTTCTGGATAGCATAAAGGGATACTTGAATAAGAGTTTTTCAATGAAAGACCTCGGTGAAGCTGCTTACATATTAGGCATTAAGATCTATAGAGATAGATCAAGATGCTTAATTGGACTTTCACAAACAACATACCTTGACAAAATTTTGAAGAAGTTCAAAATGGATCAAGCAAGGAAAGGATTCTTGCCTGTGTTACAAGGTGTGAAATTGAGTAAGACTCAATGCCCGACCACTGCAGAAGATAGAGAGAATATGAAAGGTGTTCCCTATGCATCAGCAATAGGATCTATCATGTATGCAATGCTGTGTACCAGACCTGATGTGTGCCTTGCTATAAGTCTAGCAGGGAGGTACCAAAGTAATCCAGGAGTGGATCACTGGACAGCGGTCAAGATCATCCTGAAATACCTGAAAAGGACTAAGGATATGCTTCTCGTATATGGAGGTGACAAAGAGCTCGTCGTAAATGGTTACGTTGATGCAAGCTTTGACACTGATCCGGACTATTCTAAATCGCAAACCGGATACATCTTTACATTAAACGGTGGAGCTGTCAGTTGGTGCAGTTCTAAACAAAGCGTCGTAGCGGGATCTACATGTGAAGCGGAGTACATAGCTGCTTCGGAAGTAGCGAACGAAGGAGTCTGGATGAAGGAGTTCATATCCGATCTAGGTGTCATACCTAGTGCATCGGGTCCACTGAAACTCTTTTGTGACAATACTGGTGCAATTGACTTAGCAAAGGAATCCAGATTTCACAAGAGAACCAAGCACATCAAGAGACGCTTCAATTCCATCCGGGATCTAGTCCAGGTGGGATACATAGAGATTTGCAAGATACATACGGAACTGAATGTTGCAGACCCGTTGACTAAGCCTCTTCCACGAGCAAAACATGATCAGCACCAAAGCTCCATGGGTGTTAGAATCATTACAGTGTAATCTAGATTATTGCCTCTAGTGCAAGTGGGAGACTGAAGGAAATATGCCCTAGAGGCAATAATAAAGTTATTATTTATTTCCTTATATCATGATAAATGTTTATTATTCATGCTAGAATTGTATTAACCAGAAACATAATACATGTGTGAATACATAGACAAACAGAGTGTCACTAGTATGCCTCTACTTGACTAGCTCGTTAATCAAAGATGGTTATGTTTCCTAACCATGAACAAAGAGTTGTTATTTGATTAACGAGGTCACATCATTAGTTGAATGATCTGATTGACATGACCCATTCCATTAGCTTAGCACCCGATCGTTTAGTATGTTGCTATTGCTTTCTTCATGACTTATACATGTTCCTATGACTATGAGATTATGCAACTCCCGTTTGCCAGAGGAACACTTTGGATGCTACCAAACGTCACAACGTAACTTGGTGATTATAAAGGAGCATTACAGGTGTCTCCAAAGGTAGATGTTGGGTTGGCGTATTTCGAGATTAGGATTTGTCACTCCGATTGTCGGAGAGGTATCTCTGGGCCCTCTCGGTAATGCACATCACTTAAGCCTTGCAAGCATTGCAACTAAATGAGTTAGTTGTGGGATGATGCATTACAGAATGAGTAAAGAGACTTGTCGGTAACGAGATTGAAATAGGTATTGGAATACCGACGATCGAATCTCGGGCAAGTAACATACCGATGACAAAGGGAATGACGTATGTTGTTATGCGGTCTGACCGATAAAGATCTTCGTAGAATATGTAGGAGCCAATATGGGCATCCAGGTCCCGCTATTGGTTATTGACCGGAGACATGTCTCGGTCATGTCTACATTGTTCTCGAACCCGTAGGGTCCGCACGCTTAAGGTTACGATGACAGTTATATTATGAGTTTATGCATTTTGATGTACCGAAGTTAGTTCGGAGTCCCGGATGTGATCATGGACATGACGAGGAGTCTCGAAATGGTCGAGAAATAAAGATTGATATATTGGAAGCCTATGTTTGGATATCGGAAGTGTTCCGGGTGAAATCGGGATTTTACCGGAGTACCGGGAGGTTACCGGAACCCCCCCGGAAATCATATGGGCCTTAGTGGGCCTTAGTGGAAAGGAGAAAGGGGCAGCCCAAGGTGGCCGCGCGCCTCCCCCCTTCCCCTAGTCCTATTAGGACTAGGAGAGGTGGCCGGCCCCCTCTCTCTCTTTCCCCCCGAGGAATCCTATTCCAACTAGGATTGGGGGGGGGGAATCCTACTCCCGGAGGGAGTAGGACTCTCCTGGCGCGCCCCTTGTGGCCGGCCAGCCTCCCCCCCTTTGGTCCTTTATATACTGAGGTAGAGGCACCCTAGAACACACAAGTTGATCCACGTGATCTATTCCTTAGCCGTGTGCGGTGCCCCCTGCCACCATAGTCCTCAATAATACTGTAGCGGAGTTTAGGCGAAGCCCTCCTCCTGTAGTACATCAAGATCGTCACCACGCCGTCGTGCTGACAGAACTCTTCCCCGACACTTTGCTGGATCAGAGTCCGGGGATCGTCATCGAGCTGAACGTGTGCTCGAACTCGGAGGTGCCGTAGTTTCGGTACTTGATCTGTTGGATCATGAAGACGTACGACTACTTCCTCTATGTCGTGTCATCGCTTCCGCAGTCAGTCTGCGTGGGTACGTAGACAACACTCTCCCCCTCGTTGCTATGCATCACATGATCTTGCGTGTGCGTAGGAAAATTTTTGAAATTACTACCAAACCTAACAGGTACACCTACTATCAGAGATCCGAAGGCAAGACATTCGTTGCCAGGAATGGATCCTTTCTAGAGAAGGAGTTTCTCTCGAAAGAAGTGAGTGGGAGGAAAGTAGAACTTAATGAGGTAACTGTACATGCTCAATTATTGGAAAGTAGTTCAACACATAAACCAGTTCCTGTGACTCCTACAACAATTAGTGAGGAAGCTCATGATGATGATCATGAAGCTTCAGATCAAGTTACTACGAACCTCATAGGTCAACCAGAATGAGTTCCGCACCAGAGTGGTATGGTAATCCTGTTCTGGAGGTCATGTTACTAGACCATGACGAATCTACGAACTATGAAGAAGCGATGGTGAGCCCAGATTCCGCAAAATGGCTTGAGGCCATGAAATCTGAGATGGGATCCATGTATGAGAACAAAGTGTGGACTTTGGCTGACTTGCCCGATGATCGGCAAGCAATTGAGATTAAATGGATCTTAAAGAAGAAGACAAACGCTGACGGTAATGTTACTCTCTATAAAGCTCGACTTGTTGCGAAAGGTTCTCGACAAGTTCAAGGGATTGACTATGATGAGACCTTCTCACCCGTAGCGATGCTTAAGTCCGTCTGAATCATGTTAGAAATTGCCGCATTTTATGATTATGAAATTTGGCAAATGGATGTCAAAACTACATTCCTGAATGGATTTCTGGAAGAAGAGTTGTATATGATGCAACTAGAAGGTTTTGTCGATCCAAAGGGAGGTAACAAAGCATGCAAGCTCCAGCGATCCATTTATGCACTGGTGCAAGCCTCTCGGAGTTGGAATAAACGTTTTGATAGTGTGATCAAAGCGTATGGTTTTATACGGACTTTTGGAGAAGCCTGTATTTACAAGAAAGTGAGTGGGAGCTCTGTAGCATTTCTGATATTATATGTGGATGACATATTGTTGATTGGAAATGATCTAGAGTTTTTGGATAGCATAAAGGGATATTTGAATAAGAGTTTTTCAATGAAGGACCTCGATGAAGCTGCTTATATATTGGGCATCAAGATCTATAGAGATAGATCAAGATGCTTAATTGGACTTTCACGCCGGTGACGATGGTGATCATGACGGTGCCATATCATATCACTTATATTGATTGCATGTGATGTTTTTATTTTATGCATCTTATTCTGGTTAGATCGACGGTAGGATTGTAAGATGATCTCTCACTAAATTTCAAGGTACAAGTGTTCCTCCTGAGTATGCACCGTTGTGACAGTTCTTCATGCTGAGACACCATGTGATGATCGGGTGTGATAAGCTCTACGTTCACATACAACGGGTGCAAGCCAGTTTTGCACACGCGGAATACTCGGGTTAAACTTGACGAGCCTAGCATATGCAGATATGTCCTCGGAACACTGGAGACCGAAAGGTCGAGCGTGAATCATATAGAAGATATGATCAACATAGTGATGTTCACCATTGAAAGCTACTCCATCTCACGTGATGATCGGACATGGTTTAGTTGATATGGATTACGTGATCACTTAGATGATTAGAGGGATGTCTATCTAAGTGGGAGTTCTTAAGTAATATGATTAATTGAACTTTAATTTATCATGAACTTAGTCCTGGTAGTATTAGCATATCTATGTTGCAGATCAATATCTTGCGTTTAGCTCCCCTGTTTTATTTTTGATATGTTCCTAGAGAAAACTAAGTTGAAAGATGTTAGTAGCAATGATGCGGATTGGATCCGTCATCTGAGGATTATCCTCATTGCTGCACAGAAAAATTATGTCCTTGATGCACCGCTAGGTGATAGACCGATTGCAGGAGCAAATGCAGACGTTATGAACGTTTGGCAAGCTCGATATGATGACTACTTGATAGTTTAGTGCACCATGCTTTACGGCTTAGAATCGGGGCTTCAAAGACGTTTTTGAAATGCCACGGAGCATATGAGATGTCCAAGAGTTGAAATTAGTATTTCAGACTCATGCCCATGTCGAAGGTATGAGACCTTTGACAAGCACTTTGCCTTCAAGATGGAGGAGAATTGCTCAGCTAGTGAGCATGTGCTCAGAATGTCTGAGTACTACAATTGCTTGAATAAGATAGTGATTGAAAGACTTCTCTAGTCACTATCACCAAGTTAGTAGAACTTCGTGATGAACTATAATATGCAAGGGATAACGGAAACGATTTCCAAGCTCTTCGTGATACTGAAATCGACGAAGGTAGAAATCAAGAAAAAGCATCAAGTGTTGATGGATGACAAGACCACTAGTTTCAAGAAAAGGGAAAAGGGAAGAAGGGGAACTTCAAGAAGAACGGAAAGCAGCTTGCTGCTTAAGTGAAGAAGCCCAAGTCTGGACCTAAGCCTGAGACTAAGTGCTTCTGCTGCAAAAGGACTAGTCACTGGAAGAGGAACTGCCCTAAATAATTGGCGGATAAGAAGGATGGTGAGGGAGTCTTGGATTAGGATGTGTTCGGATAGCCGAACTATACCTTCAAGCCGGACTCCTGGACTATGAAGATACAAGATTGAAGACTCCATCCCGTGTCCGGAAGGGACTTTCCTTGGCGTGGAAGGCAAGCTTGGCCATACGGATGTTCAGATCTCCTACCATTGTAACTGACTCTATGTAACCCTAACCCTATCTGGTGTCTATATAAACCGGAGGGTTCTAGTCCGTAGGACAACATACACATCAACAATCATACCATAGGCTAGCTTCTAGGGTTTAGCCTCTCTAATCTCGTGGTAGATCAACTCTTGTACTACCCATATCATCAATATTAATCAAGGAGGACGTAGGGTTTTACCTCCATCGAGAGGGCCCGAACCTGGGTAAAACTTCGTGTCCCCTGCCTCCTGTTACCATTCGGCCTAGTCGCACAGTTCGGGACACCCTACCTGAGATCCGCCAGTTTTGACACCGACATTGGTGCTTTCATTGAGAGTTCCTCTGTGCCGTTGCCGTCAGGCCCGCTGGCTCCTACGATCGTCAATGGCGATGCAGTCCAGGGTGAGACCCTCCTCCCCGGACAGATCTTCGTCTTTGGCGGCTTCGCACTGCGGGCCGATTCACTTGGCCATCTAGAGCAGATCGAAAGGTACGCCCCTGGCCGTCAGGTCAGATTCGGATGTTTAAACTACACGGCCGACATCCGCGGGGACTTGATCTTCGACGGATTCGAACCACTGCCGAGCGTGCCGCACTGTCACGACGAGCATGATCTAGCTCTGCCGCCGAATAGAGCCTTGGAGGCCGCACCCGCAACGACACCGACCCCTAGTTCGGAGCCGACCACGCCGATCGAGGATGGGCGGTTGGACGCCACCTCGGGGGCTGCGATCCCAACAGCGGTTGAGCCGAACACCAGCCCCGTACTCTGCAAGACTCGTGACTCCATGGAGCCGGATTGTTCTTCGAACTCCGAACCCTCCGCGCCCCTGCCGAGCGAATCCGATTGGGCGCCGATCATGGAATTCACGGCCGCGGACGTCTTTCAGCACTCGCCTTTCGGCGATATCTTGAAATCACTAAAGTCTCTCTCTTCGTCAGGAGAGCTCTGGCCGGACTATGTTCAGCAAGGTTGGGGTACGGACGATGAAGAAATTCAAAACCCACCCACCACCCACTTTGTAGCCACTGTCGACAAATTAACCGACATGCTCGACTTCGACTCCGAAGACATCGACGGTATGGACACCAATGAAGGAGATGATGAAGAACCAGCGCCTACTAGGCCATGGAAAGCCACCTCGTCATATCACATATACATGGTGGACACCCCAAAAGAGGGAGAGGGCGATGGAACAGCGGAGGATGACCCCTCCAAGAAACAGCAAAAGCGTCGGCGTCAGCGGCGCCGCTCAAAATCCCGCCAACACAAAAACGGCGATTCCAGCACGGGAGATAATAATACCCCGGAAAGCGCCGAAGAACATCCCCCTGGGCAAGATTTAGCATAGGAGGATGGAGAAACCAGCCCTCATGAGAGAGTGGCCGACAGAGAGGTCGAGGACGATAATTACATGCCTCCCTCCGAAGACGAGGCAAGCCTCGACGACGACGAATTCGCCGTGCCGGAGGATCCCGTCGAACAAGAGCGTTTTCAACGCAGGCTTATGGCCACCTCAAGAAAAAACAGCAACAGCTTAAAGCTGATCAGGATCGGCTAGTCGATAGATGGACTGAAGTCCTTGCGGCCGAAGAGCATAAACCCGAACACCCCTCCAGGTGCTACCCGAAGCGCAGGTTGCTACCCCGATTAGAGGAGGAAGCACTCGACGCGGCTGACAGGCCACCTCATGGCCGCGACAGAGAGTCCTCATGGCCCTCCACCCAAGCCGCACCCCGTACCAAGGCACGGGAATATGCGCTAGACTAACGAGACATGTTGGAGGACAAGGCAAGGCAAAACAAGATCGATCTACGGATCGCGTAGGCGCCCCACGGCTCAAGACGATAACCGTCACGCCGGCCACAAATTCGGCAGGGCCGAACACAGTAGACAAAGCTCATTGGAGCTACGTCAGGATATCGCCCAGTACAGAGGCGTTGCACACCCTTTGTGCTTCACAGACAAAATAATGGATCATCAAATCCCCGAGGGTTTCAAACCTGTAAACATCGAATCATATGATGGCTCAACGGATCTCGCGGTATGGATCGAGGATTATCTCCTTCATATCCACATGGCCCGCGGTGATGATTTCCACGCCATCAAATACCTCCCACTCAAGCTTAAAGGACCAGCCCGGCAGTGGCTTAACAACCTGCCAACAGGGTCAATCAGCTGTTGGGTGGACCTGGAAGCCGCATTCCTCGACAATTTCCAGGGCACTTATGTGCGACCCCCAGACACTGACGACCTAAGCCACGTAATTCAGCAGCCAGACGAATCGGCTAGGCAATTCTGGACACGGTTCCTAACAAAGAAAAATCAAATACTCAACTGTCCGGACGCAGAGGCCTTAGTAGCCTTCAAACATAATATCCGTGATGAGTGGCTTGCCCGGCACCTAGGACAGGAGAAGCCGAAATCTATGGCAGCACTCACGGCACTCATGACCCGCTTTTGCGCGGGAGAAGACAGTTGGCTTGCTCGTAGCAACTATATGACCAAGAATCCTGGTCGTTCGGACACCAGGGACATTAGTGGCAGGTCGCGTCGCAACCAGCAGAAGCGCCACATCAACGGCGACAATGCTAAGGATACGGCAGTTAATGCCGGATTCAGAGGCTCTAAGTCCGGTCAGCAGAAAAAGTCATTCAAAAGGAATCCTAGGGGCCCGTCTAGCTTGGACCGAATACTCGACCGCTTGTGCCAAATACATGGCACCCCCGAAAAGCCGGACAATCATACCAACAGGGACTGTTGGGTGTTCAAGCAGGCAGGCAGATTAAGCGCCGACAATGAAGACAAGGGGCTGCATAGCGATGACGACGAGGAGCCCCGGCCGCCGAACAACAATGGACAGAAGGGTTTTCCCCCACAAGTGCGGACGGTGAACCTGATATACGCCACCCACGTCCCCGAAAGGGAGCAGAAACGCGCGTTAAGGGACGTATACGGGGTAGAGCCAGTCGCCCCAAAGTTCAACCCATGGTCCTCCTGCCCGATCACCTTTGATCGAAGAGACCATCCCACTAGCATCCGTCATGGCGGATTCGCCGCATTGGTTCTCGACCCAATCATTGACGGATTTCATCTCACTAGAGTCCTTATGGACGGCGGCAGTAGCCTGAACCTGCTTAACTAGGATACAGTGCGGAAAATGGGCATAGATCCCTCAAGGATTAAGCCCACCAAAACGACCTTTAAAGGCGTAAGACCAGGTGTAGAGGCCAGCTACACAGGCTCGGTCACACTTGAAGTGGTCTTCGGATCTCCGGATAATTTCCGAAGCAAGGAGTTAATCTTCGACATAGTCCCGTTCCGTAGTGGTTATCACGCACTACTCGGGCGAACCGCATTCACCAAGTTCAATGCGGTCCCGCACTACGCATACCTTAAGCTCAAGATGCCAGGCACTCGAGGAGTAATTATGGTCAATGGAAACACCGAACGCTCCCTCCGAACAGAGGAGCACACGGCGGCCCTTGCAGCGGAAGTACAAAGCAGCCTCTCCAGGCAGTTCTCCAGCCCGGCCATTAAACGTCCGGACACAGTCAAGCGTGCCCAGAGTAACCTACAACAAGACCACCTGGCACGTTCCGAGCAGGCGTAGCAATGCGGCCCCAACCCCAACCCCCGCAAAAAGGCGACGCCAGTACTTCGCGTACATAACTACGCTCTGGAAATACCATGGGCATAGGGGGAGGGGCACCATCACAGCACGCCCAAAACACGTCTTAAACCGCACCAGGGGCTGCCGATTTTTTTTTACTTTTCTCTTACTTCCAGGATTCTTCTCTTCGGAAGGCTTGTTCGGCAGTTTAATTGCCGCACAAACCAGGGAAGCAGACAAGCCATGCCGCATTACGGAAATCACAGGTGGTCTCTATCACGAGCAGTATACCTGTTTCGCATACTGTTCCGCAGCTTGCCCCTGGAGCAGACATGTTAAATAGTCCAGCTTTTCGTTTATCGCATTACTTGTATCGTTCTGCTTTGATCGCAGCTATTTTAATGAACAATGCATAGCTTTTGTCTATTTTTTGCATTACCTTTATATATATATATATATATATGTTCCTTAATGACATGCTGCACCCATACACTTTGGTACGGCCAAAATACGCCAGTTGCTTCAGTGCCCCTCAACATGGTGTGAGAAGTCTGAACACTTTAACAAGTGCGGCACCCCGAACCTATAGCATTATATGCATCGGCTCCGAATCATGTCTTGGGTCAATAGTTGGGTTTGCCCGGCTCCTATGTTTTGGTGCCTTATGTTCTGCTATATCGGCTAAGGTAGCACTAGGAGAACCACTGCGATTCTGCCCCAGTTGAGCTGGGCCGAGCACCTCAGTGGAGAAAGCTAAAACTGACTGTCATGATGAAGCGAGAGCTGGTCGCTGTTCGAGAGGTTTTTTCGAGTCCCTAAAGACTTATGCCGCTTCGGTCGAGGAGTCGGCTCTGTCCGGCCAAGGCATGGATAGCGCCCCAAAATCGGTCTTCCGAATACTAGGGGCTTCGCCGAAATTTAAAATTGTAGAATTCTATGGCTATGTGAGAGTGTTCATGCATTATAGTCCGATTGCCTCTTTCGTTGGGCTGAGCGCCTCCCTCGAAGGACCCAAATATGGGAAAAAGAGCGCCCAGGTTTATCCCCGAACACCCCAGCACTAGCGGCATGGGGCAGAAGCCGACGACTCGCCATCTCTCAGTATTGATAAATAGCCGCACAGAAGGTAATATTTTAAATTCAAGCAGCATTGCTTAGCGCATATGAACAAGTTTTCAGCGCACAGGATAACACGAGCGGGTTCTACTCAAAAAATACATCCTTGGTACATTCATCCGCAACAAGCCGGGCACCCTTCAGAACATCCTTATAATAATTCTCGGGCTTGCGATGCTCTTTCCCCGGCGGTGGCCCATCCTTCACAAGCTTCTCCGCATCCAGCTTGCCCCAGTGCACCTTAGCACGGGCAAGGGCCCTACGGGCACCTTCAACGCAGACGGAGCGCTTGATGTCTTCAAGCCTCGGACAGGCCTCCACCGGCCGCCGCACCACCCCGAAATAGCCCCCAGGCAGAGCCTCTCCAGGCCACAGCCGAACTAGGAGGCCCTTCATGGCCTGTTCGTCCGCCTTGTGGAGCTCGACCAGTTGCTTCAGCTGGTCGCTCAGGGGCACGGGGTGTACGGCCTCAGCGTACTGAGACAAGAAAACCTTCTCCATCGAGCTGCCCTCCTTGGCTCGATAGAATGCGGCGGCATCAGATACACTCCGGGGAAGATCTGCGAACGCTCCTGGAGAGCTCCGGATTCGGGTAAGTAACAGGTAACTCACGTTTATGTATTTGCTTTGCATAAAGAATGCCTTACCCGCCGCAATCTTCTTCACCTCATCCAACTCCTGGAGGGTCTTCTGGGACTCGGCCTTGGTAGACTTGGCATTTTCTATAGCTGCCGCGAGCTCGGACGCCCGCGTCTCCGAGTCAAGCTCCAAACTCTCATGTTTCTTCATGAGAACCTGGAGCTCTTGCCGCACCTTGCCAACCTCAGCCTCATACCTCTCCCGCTCGGTGCGCTCCACGGCCGCACTCTTCTCGGCCTCGAGCAGTGCTTGCTTAAGGGTCGCCACCTCAGACGTGGCCCCTGCAATAGCCATGTCAATCCTGTCATTTTTCGCAATTGCACCTTTTTTATATACATATTCTAACAGGGTATTTCTTACCTTCCTTCTCCTCGAGCTGCTTCTTGGAACGCCCGAGCTCTTGCTCGGACTTCTCGAGACTCTGCTTCAGCACGTCCACTTCCGCAGTCAGTGCGGCGGACGCTAGCAGAGAAGCCTGCATACGCATATTGACTCCTTTTGTTAGACTCCTGTGAATTCTTTGATCCTCTATTCGGCATTTCTTCTCGAACGCCCAATAGAGCATCAGGGGCTACTGTCTATGCGGTAACATTATTTGAACATTCTTTACTTACCTCAAGGCCTGTTAAAAGGCTTGTACAAGCTTCAGTCAGTCCGCTTTTGGCGGACTGAACCTTCTGGATCACCGCACTCATAATAGTGCGGTGCCCCTTGTCGATGGAGGCACCTTGGAGCGCCTCCAACATATTGTCCGGCGCCTCCGGTTGGACGGAGGTCACCGGCACGGTAGGCTTGCCCCTCTTGGAAGGAGGTCGCCCGCCGGACTCTGGAACCCTTGAAGATTCCGGAGGTGTGTCCGGCCTTAAGCCGGACTTGGAGCCCTGGGGGGTTTCATCCCCTTTACTCCTGGAGTCCGGGAGGTCGCCTCGCGGCGCCTACAGGACCACCTCCTCCCAGCTTGTAACCTGTTGGGACAACAATTCGGTGTCGTCCGCAGGGCGGGGGGATGAAGCCGTCGGAAGCGAGTTCACCTCTGACGGGTCCAGTGAGCTACTCGACGATGCGTCGAGCCGGTCTTTGGGTGGGCTGCATAAACATATTCGACATAAGGAAAAGCTGTGCGAAGAACGAATACTATGAATTACCCCGGTATCCAGACACTTACGATTTCGCCAGGGGCTTGGCCCTGGGCTGCAACTCCTCTTCGTCGTCGTCGGCATCGGTGGAGCAGTCCGGAGGAAGGGTTTTCCCCTTCTTGGACCCTCCGGCCTCCTCGGAGAGGGCGGCCTTCCTTTTCTTATCTCCTCCCGCTGGAGGGGGAGAGGTCTCTTCTTCTTCCTCCTCGTCTTCACGAGAGGAAGGCGATTCGGGACCGTCGGATGACGAGTCCGACACCTCCTGGCGCCGGGCACTCTTTCGAGTCCCCGTGGCCCTTTTCGTGGCCTTCTTCTCCGGCACCACATAGGGCACCGGAACCAGCAGCTTCGCCAAGCGAGCGTCCGCTGGGCCTTCGGGCAGAGGAGCTGGACAATTGATCTATCCGGACATCGCCACCCAATCCTATCAAAGATAAGGGAACTCAGATCTCGCATAGAGTCAAACTATGAAAAGCTGATACCCTGTAAAAGGACAAAAACGGCTCACCGCATGAGCGTGATGCTGAGTACTGAATCCGCGATCCTCGACAGCGGATGCGGGAGCCTCGGCGCCCTTGAAAAGCACCCTCCAGGCATCTTCGTACATCGTGTCAAAGAGCCTGTTTAGACTTTGATGCTGCGTCGGGTCGAACTCCCACAGGTTGAAGGCCCGTCGTTGACACGGGAGGATCAGGCGGATGAGCATAACCTGGACTACGTTGACAAGCTTGAGCTTCTTGTCCACCAGGGATAGGATGCATGTTTGGACTCTGGTCAGCTCTCCTTTTTTACCCCACAACAGGCCGGTCTCCTTCCAGGAGGTGAGCCGTGTAGGGGGTCCGGACCGAAACTCGGGGGCTGCGACCCATTCGGGGTCGCACGGCTCGGTGATGTAAAACCACCCCGATTGCCACCCCTTCAGGTTCTCCACAAAGGAGCCCTCGAGCCACAGGACGTTGGCCATCTTGCCAACCATGGCACCGCCGCACTCTGCCTGGCTGCCGCGCACCACCTTTGGCTTGACGTTGAAGGTCTTTAGCCATAAGCCCAAATGAGGGCGGATGCGGAGGAAAGCCTCGCACATGACGATAAATGCCGAGATGTTGAGGACGAAGTTCGGGGCCAGATCGTGGAAATCCAGGCCGTAGTAGAACATGAGCCCCCGGACAAATGGGTGCAGAGGGAAGCCCAGTCTGCGGAGGAAATGAGGGAGGAATACCACCCTCTCATGGGGCCTGGGAGTGGGGATGAGCTGCCCCGTTTCGGGAAGCCGGTGCGCGATGTTGCTAGCCAAATATCCGGCCTTCCTCAGCTTTTTGATTTGTCCCTCCATGACGGAGGAGACCATCCACTTGCCTCCCGCTCCGGACATGGCTGGAGAGGGTCGAGGCGAGGAGTGCGGACTTGGGCGCTGGAGCTCGAGTGCGCAAGAATGGATGAGCAAAGGAGGAAGAAGGCGTTGGTGAAAAGATGGATCTGTATCCCCTTATATGGGTGGACGCAACTACATGTCCCCACCAGCCTGGTAAAACTTGCTTATCTCCCAAGCACCGTAATCAAAGGCACGGTTGGGTTACCCACACCCGTATTGATGAGAATCCCGGAATAAGGGGACACGATCTCTGCTTTAACAAGATGTGCCAAGGAAACCGCCTCGCATAACGCGCTAAGATGGGACAGTAAAACGGTTGGACAAAGGCTTGGCCGTGGCGTGTTGCACCACGGAATACATCAGCAGATTAGATTTGTGTTAATATTATTATTCTCTCTATGGCAATATGTGGCAACTTATTTTGCAGAGCCAGACACTATCTTTGTGTTCAAGATCTTCTATGAAGTATTTGGAGGAGGAACCCACCTTGCAATGCCGAAGACAATCTGCACGCCGGACTCGTCGTCATTGAAGCCTGGTTCAGGGGCTACTGAGGGAGTCTTGGATTAGGGGGTGTTCGGATAGCCGAACTATACCTTCAAGCCCGACTCCTGGACTATGAAGATACAAGATTGAAGACTCCGTCCCGTGTCCGGAAGGGACTTTCCTTGGCGTGGAAGGCAAGCTTGGCGATACGGATGTTCAGATCTCTTACCATTGTAACCGACCCTATGTAACCCTAACCCTATCCGGTTTCTATATAAACCGGAGGGTTCTAGTCCGTAGGACAACATACACATCAACAATCATACCATAGGCTAGCTTCTAGGGTTTAGCCTCTCTGATCTCGTGGTAGATCAACTCTTGTACTACCCATATCATCAATATTAATCAAGCAGGACGTAGGGTTTTACCTCCATCGAGAGGGCCCGAACCTGGGTAAAACTTCGTGTCCCCTGCCTCTTGTTACCATCCGGCCTAGACGCACAGTTCGGGACCCCCTACCCGAGATCCGGCGGTTTTGACACCGACAGATGGCAAAGTGAACAAAGGTATATTTGATATACATGATATTGATGTGTACTTTACTAGTGTTTATAGCAACCCCTCGGTATTTGAAACTGATTCAGTTGCTAAGAGTAGTAACTCGAAACATGAGTTGCAAAATAAACAAAAACTAGTTAAGGGCGAGGTGACAATGTGTCTTGGAAGTAGTTCCAAGATTGATATGATCATCATCACACACTCCCTATACTTTCGGGATTAGTGTTGAACCTAAATAAGTGTTATTTGGTGTTTGCGTTGAGCATGAATATGATTTGATCATGTTTATTGCAATACGGTTATTCATTTAAGTTAGAGAACAATTGTTGTTCTGTTTACATGAATAAAACCTTCAATGGTCTTACACCCAAGGTGAATGGTTTATTGAATCTCGATCGTAGTGATACACATATTCATAATATTGAAGCCAAAAGATGCAAAGTTAATAATGATAGTGCAACTTATTTATGGCACTGCCGTTTAGGTCATATTGGTGTAAATCGCATGAAGAAAATCCATGCTGATGGGCTTTTGGAATCACTTGATTATGAATTAGTTGATGCTTGCGAACCATGCCTCATGGGCAAGATGACTAAGACTCCGTTCTCCGGAGCAATGGAGCGAGCAACAGACTTGCTGGAAATAATACATACTGATGTATGGAGTCCGATGAGTGTTGAGGCTCGCGACAGGTATCACTATTTTTTCACCTTCACAGATGATTTAAGCAGATATGGGTATATCTACTTGACAAAACATAAATCTGAAACATTTGAAAAGTTCAAATAATTTCAGAGTGAAGTGGAAAATTATCGTAACAAGAAAATAAAGTTTCTACGATCTTATCGTGCAGGAGAATATTTGAGTTACGAGTTTGGTCTTTGTTTGAAACAATGCGGAATAGTTTCGCAACTCACGCCACCTGGAACACCACATCATAATGGTGTGTCCGAACATCGTAACCGTACTTTATTAGATATGGTGCAATCTATGATATGTCTCTTACCGATTTAACACTATCGTTTTGGGGTTATGTATTAGAGATAGCTGCATTCACGTTAAATAGGGCACCATCTAAATCCCTTGAGACGACACCATATGAACTGTGGTTTGGCAAGAAACCAAAGTTGTCGTTTCTTAAAGTTTGGGGTTGCGATGCTTATATGAAAAAAGTTTCATCCTGATAAGCTCAAACCTAAATGGAGAAAAATGTGTCTTCATAGGATACCCAAAGGAGACAGTTGGGTACACCTTCTATCACAGGTCCAAAGGCAAGACAGTCGTTGCTAAGAATGGATCCTTTCTAGAGAAGGAGTTTCTCTCGAAAGAAGTGAGTGGGAGGAAAGTAGAACTTGATGAGGTAACTATACCTGCACCCTTATTGGAAAGTAGTTCATCACAAAAATTTGTTCCTGTTACTCCTACACCAATTAGTGAGGAAGCTAATTATAATGATCATGTAACTTCAGATCAAGTTACTGCCGAACCTCGTAGGTAAACCAGTGTGAGATTTGAATCAGAGTGGTATGGTAATCCTGTTATGGAGGTCATGTTACTTAACCATGACGAACCTACGAACTATGAGGAAACGATGATGAGCCCATATTCCGCAAAATGGCTTGAGGCCATGAAATCTAAGATGGGATCCATGTATGAGAACAAAGTGTGGACTTTGGTTTACTTGCTCGATGATCGGCAAGCCATAGAAAATAAAATGGATCTTCAAGAGGAAGACAGACGCTGATAGTAGTGTTACTATCTGCGAAGCTAGACTTGTCAAAAAGGTTTTTTACAAAGTTCAAGGTGTTGACTGTGATGAGATTTTCTCACTCGTAGCCATGCTTAAGTCTGTCCGAATCATGTTAGCAAATTGCCACATTTTATGAAATCTGGCAAATGGATGTCAAAACTACATTCCTTAAAGAGGAGTTGTATATGATGCAACCAGAAGGTTTTTTCGATCCTTAAGGTGCTAACAAAATGTGCAAGCTCTAGCGATCCATCTATGGACTGGTGTAAGAATCTCGGAGTTGGAATATACGCTTTGATGAGTTGATCAAAACATATAGTTTTATGTAGACTTGCGGTGAAGCCTGTATTTACAAGAAAGTGAGTGGGAGCACTACAACATTTCTGGTAAGTATATGTGAATGACATATTGTTGATCGGAAATAATGTAGAATTTTCTGGAAAGCATAAAGGAGTATTTGAAAGGATTTTTTCAAAGAAAGACCTCGGTGAAACTGCTTACATATTGAGCATCAAGATCTATAGTGATTGATCAAGACACTTGAAAAGTTTTTTCATTGAGTACATACCTTGACAAGATTTTGAAGTAGTTCAAAATGGAACAGTCAAAGAAAGAGTTCTTGCCTGTGTTACAAGGTGTGAAATTGAGTAAGATTCAAAGGCCGACCACGGCAGAAGATAGAAAGAGAATGAAAGTCATTCGCTATGCCTTAGCCATTGGTTCTATAAATTATGCCATGCTGTGTACCAGATCTATTGTATACCCTGCACTGTGTTTGGCAAGGGAGTACAATAGTGATCTAGGAGTAGATCACTGGACATCGATCAAAATTATGCTTAGTGAAATAAGGATATGTTTCTCTATTATGGGGGTGACAAAAGGTTTGTCGTAAAGGGTTATGTCGATGCAAGCTTTGACACCGATCTGGATGACTCTAAGTCTCGATCTAGATACATATTGAAAGTGAGAGCAATTAGCTAGAGTAGCTCCGTGCAGAGCATTGTTGACATAGAAATTTGTAAAATACATACGGATCTGAATATGGCAGACCCGTTAAATAAATTTATCTCACAAGCAAAACATGATCACACCTTAGTACTCTTTGGGTGTTAATCACATGGCGATGTGAACTAATATTACTAACTCTAGTAAACCCTTTGAGTGTTGGTCACATGGCGATGTGAACTATGGGTGTTAAATCACATGGCGATGTGAACTAGATTATCCACTCTAGTGCAAGTGGGAGACTTGAGGAAATATGCCCTATAGGCAATAATAATGTTGTTATTTATATTTCCTTATATCATGATAAATGTTTATTGTTCATGCTAGAATTGTATTAACTTGAAACTTAGTACATGTGTGAATACATAGACAAACAGAGTGTCACTAGTATGCCTCTACATGACAAGCTCGTTGAATCAAAGATGGTTAAGTTTCCTAGCCATAGACATGGGTTGTCATTCGATTAACGGGATCACATCATTAGAGAATGATGTGATTGACTTGATCCATTCTGTTAGCTTAGCACTTGATCGTTTAGTATGTTGATATTGCTTTCTTCACAACTTATACATGTTCCTATGACTATGAGATTATGCAACTCGCGAATACCGGAGGAACACTTTGTGTGCTACCAAACGTCACAACGTAACTGTGTGATAATAAAGGTCCTCTACAGGTGTCTGCGATGGTACTTGTTGAGTTGGCATAGATGAAGATTAGGATTTGTCACTCCGATTGTTAGAGAGGTATCTCTGGGCCCGCTCGGTAATGCACATCACTATAAGCCTTGCAAGCAATGCAACTAATGAGTTAGTTACGGGATGATGTATTACAGAACGAGTAAAGAGACTTGCTGGTAACGAGATTGAACTAGATATGGTGATACCTACGATCGAATCCTGGGCAAGTAACATACCGATGACAAAGAGAACAACGTATGTTGTTATGCGGTTTGACCGATAAAGATCTTCATAGAAATGTAGGAGCCAATATGAGCATCCAGGTTCCGCTATTGGTTATTGACCGGAGACGTGTCTCTATCATGTCTACATAGTTCTCGAACTCATAGGGTCCGCACGATTAACGTTCGGTGACGATGGATAATATGAGTTTATGTGTTTTGATGAACCAAAGGTAGTTCAGAGTCCGGGATATGATCATGGACATGACGAGGAGTCTCGAAATGGTCGATACATAAAGATTGATATATTGGAAGCCCTTGTTTGGACATCGGAATAGTTCTGGGTGAAATCGGGATTTTACCGGAGTGCCGGGGGGGGGGGGGGTTTACTGGAACCCCCCGGGGGCTAATGGGCCTTGATGGGCCCTAGTGGAGAGAGAGAGGGGCCGGCCAGGGCAAGCCACACACCCCCTCCCCTTGAGTCCGAATAGGACAAGGAAGGGGGGGCGACGCCCCCCTTGCCTTTCCCCTCTCCCACTCCTTCCTTCCCCCTTGTAGTGGGACTAGGAAAGGGGAGTCCTACTCCCACTAGGAGGAGGACTCCTCCTCTTGGCGCGCCCTCCTAGGGCCGGCCGGCCTCCCCCGTTGCTCCTTTATATACGGGGGCAGGGGGCACCCCAAGACACACAAGTTGATCATTGATCTTTTAGCCGTGTGCGGTGCCCCCCTCCACGATAATCCACCTCGATCATATCGTAGCGGTGCTTAGGCGAAGCCCTGCGTCGGTAGCATCATCATCACCGTCATCACGCCGTTGTGCTGGCGAAACTCTCCCTCAAAGCTCTACTAGATCATGAGTTCCTGGGACGTCACCGAGCTACACGTGTGCTGAACTCGGAGGTGCTGTGTGTTCGGTACTTGGATCGGTCGGATCGTGAAGACGTACGACTACATCAACCGCATTGTCATAACGCTTATGCTTACGGTCTACGAGGGAACGTAGACAACACTCTCCCCTCTTGTTGCTATGCATCACCATGATCTTGCGTGTGCGTAGGAATTTTTTTGAAATTACAGCGTTCCCAACAGATGTCTCACTAGTTACAAGGTAAAACACAAGTGATAGAGATAGATAATAGAAAAAAGTAAATGACAAAATAGTGGCAATTGTGTGTAGAAGAATTAAGCGATGGAGAATAGACCGGAGGGCATAGGTTTACTAGCGACATCTCTCTCAAAAATAGCATGTTGCATGATAAACAAATTACAGATGGGTAATTGAAAAGATTGCGACATTTATGACTATGACCATTTATGGTATAATCTCATATAGGCATTATGTCCGTGATAAGTAGACCGTTAATCCAACTGCATCTACTACTAACACTCCACTCCAAAACCGCTATCCAAAATGCATCTTAAGGTATTAAGTTTGCAAGAAATAGAGTATCACAATAAGTAAGATGACAAAATGTAGATAGGAAGAAGTCATCAATATGACAAAACCCCGTCATTTTACCCTTAGTGCCAACAATACAATACATGCCTTGGCCCTTGTTGTCACTGGCTAGATCGTCGCAAAATTGAACCCACTACAAATCACCACACCCTCTCAAGAAAAACCCATCAAACCTGGCCAAAGAAGACAAATATATCAGACACTATGCAAAGCTATTTAATTATACAAGAAATAAAACCTCAAAAAATTCAATTGATTTCAATGAACAATCTGATCATAAAGTCGCAATTCATCATGTCCCAACAAACAGACCACATATTACATCGAGTTGATCCCGATCATGTGAGAAAGCTCACAGGAACATGTTACTGAACATCCAGAGAGAGAGAGAGAGTCGTCTAGATACTACTATGAACCCATAGGTCCTGATGGAACTACTCACACATCATCGAGGAAACAAGGTTGATGAAGAAGACTCCAACAATGGCTTCCAGATGAGATATTCATGCAACAGAGGCTTGCAATGGCGATAAAATTCTTCTAGAGGTATGAAAAATAGTTTTGGTATTTATAGGGATTTATGGCGGTGGAAATAAGTCAAGGCAGTGTAGGAGGCCCCACACGGGCAATTGGCATGACCCCCCGAGGCCACATGGGGCACCCATGTGGACCCCTAACAGCTCATCTCGATGTTTCTTGAAGCTTCTATTTCTTGTTGCCCAAAAAAATCGTATTAATTGGCAACTTATTTTGACCTCGAAGATATTGATTTCCCACAAAACTATAACAAGCAAAAAATAGGAACTTGCACTGGGCACTAAATTAATAGGTTAGTCCATAAAAATGTTATAAATTGCTATAAAAGGTATATAAATGTGACAATATAATAGAGTGAAAAATCAAAAATTATAGATACGTTTGAGACATATCAACATCCTCAAGCTTAATTCCTGCTCGTCCTCGAGTAGGTAAATGATAAACAAAGATAATTTTTGATGTTGAATGCTACCAATCATAATCTTGATAAAATGATGAAACAATAGTGTGAACTCAAGACAAAAGTGATTCAACACAATAATCTATAAATAAGAAGACAGTAACATCATAATGTATAAAAAAATTACAATTGCTTTTCATGGTTTAATGTGGTCATGTAATATCAATCTGTACTCATATATCATAGTCATGTGCCCAATCAGTGAAGACTTTATCATATTCAAACATCTTATTATAACACAACCTATAGCTTCAGCCAAGTAATCAATTCTATGACGAACCCCCTTTAACTACTTAGCACTTCGCTTAATGCTCAATTTATTATCCTTGGTCTTAGCTGAAGGAAATATGCCCTAGAGGCAATAATAAAGTTGTTATTTCTATTTCCGTATATCATGATAAATGTTTATTATTCATCCTGGAATTGTATTAACCAGAAAATTGATACATGTGTGGATACATAGACAAAACACAATGTCCTTAGTAAGCCTGTACTAGACTAGCTCGTTAATCAAAGATGGTTAAGTTTCCTAACCATAGACATGTCTTGTCATTTGTTGAACGGGATCACATCACCGTAGCAACAACTTCTGAAGTTTGTGTCAACAACGCTATATTGGAGCAGACAAGTAATGTATCCTCGAACCTGCTACTCGGCTCTAACACCACTTTAACTAATATATCATGTAAGCAACTTGATCTCCTTTTCCCCACCAGATCCATGTACTGATTTGATCGAGAAACATTGAAATTGTGAGAGAATGTCAATGACATAGTTGCCACTATGAATTTATCCTCTGCCTCCCGCAATGGTGCAATCTACAACTATGGAAGATGAAATTCCCTTACTGGAGCTGGCTCATTGATAGCATTGTTAATTTTGGAATTTGGTACTCAGAGCTCTTCAATGTGGTCCAGTCACAATGTTATGAGGTGCCGATTAATGTACTTTTTTTGTTTGCTGAGCAACTTCTGACCTTTTCGGTTAATATTTCATGCTTTCTCTGCAGAGTACTGCTTTTGCATTCGTTTCTCACTTTACCTCATTAGTAAGTGAATATGCAGTTCTGCTAAAGCTCCATGTATGATACTTCATCAGAATAGAAACGGCATAGGTCTGGTGGTTCAAGGCTTAGTTAACATTGTAGTTTTTCGCAATTCTCTATGTAAACTTTAATGTTTTCTCTGATGTACATTCAGAAGCTAAGTTGATTTCTCTCTCTCTCTCTCCCTCGCTCTAGAACTGATGCATCTTATTTCTCTCTCTCTCTTCTCTCTCTCTCTCTCTCTCTCTCTCTCTCCGCGCGTGTGCGTGTCACTAAATGCCAAGTTGAAATACGAAGAGCAATTTTGCTTATTGCTAAACTTTTGGTGTCGGATGAAAGGTATAAATTTCATTGCATTATCCCATTACTTGGTCTTTAAATTATTATTCTTCTTGGTGGATTTATTTCTACAATCCTAATCTTCTGATAAAGTAAGAATACTATATGTTTTGTTTACTATATATGAACCAAGAAGAGCTTTCTGGTGGTACAATTAGCATAGTATCTATATCTTCTACATTGCATTGTGAGGGGTATCTTTTATTTGTTTTATTATGCTCGATGAAATGCCGCCTTGACCTATGACTGTGTTACTCCATGTATATATATGTATATATATATATATATATATATATATATATCTGTGTGTGTGTGTAAGAAAGTTCTTACATTATTGTATTTTTTATGATGTTTATCGGGGTATATATGCCTTCCTTGACCCAGATCCTGCAAACGATCCAACATTTCTGTTAGAGGATATTTGCTTATAATCTCAATGACTATTGTTAGACTAATGTTTTGACATACCCAAATTTAATTCTGCACATGCATATTAGTCAAAAATAATAATTTGGGATGCATTAATTGTGATATGGATGTTAAGAGTCCCTATTAAATTATTTTCATTATTAGGAAATTAGTTAGAAAGCTAGCTATAAAACAGTCAATTTATTGGGTTCTGTCCATTTGTGTCTACAACAACGTCAATTCAAGACAACTAAAAGGAATAATATTATGGGCCGGCCGAGAGAGGCAGCGAATGTCAACATCGTAGGCTATGCATGCAATTTGGAGGTGATCTCCAAGGGATTCGACATGTACTAAAATACATCAAGTAAGATAAGTTATGATCTAGCACCGGATCTTTCAGTATTAGCTTAATTAAGTGAGATTGAACTTCCTGTGTAATTCAATCATTTGACCCAAACATATCTATGCTATGATGTTTGGATTTCAGTGTGCCTGCTTTCAAAAGGCAATTCAAATCATTTGAACTTGCTTTAAGGTTTAGTAAACTAGACTTTCTTAAACATTTCATACAGTCAGAACAAAGTTTTTGCTACTAGGGTAGCTCCCCTTGACTTGGGAGGCTGTCATGAAAGTGATTATTTCTAGGTTCCAAAAGAAAATGTTTATGTGTAGTGAATGAAAGGTCGTCTTAGATGCCCCCCCCCAAATTCTTATGTATGTTCCTTCTTCTTTCATACATACAAGTAGCTTGGTATTTTTCTCCTTCTTTCAATTATGTAAGTAGTTTCCATGTTTGGCAGTAATCAGTCTTATACATATTGTGATGATACTTTAGAATCAATTAAATTTTATAAGCTGAATCATGTAGAGATTAGGTAATTGAGTACTAGACTACACTTTCTTGGGGAGAAAAAAATGACGTTAATAAATAAAAAATCAGTTTAGTTCACATTCTTATAGAAGAAATAGAGAAGTCATGTTATGTTAATTGAATGGAGAGATCACATGTGCATATACTCCCACTATTTTCACAA
This sequence comes from Triticum urartu, assembly GCF_003073215.2. NCBI lineage: Eukaryota > Viridiplantae > Streptophyta > Magnoliopsida > Poales > Poaceae > Triticum > Triticum urartu. Next base: position 701,373,397 of record NC_053028.1, read on the forward strand.
CAATTGGTCTACAAAATTAAGACCAATTTACCTAAAATTAGAATCTGGAAAAGTAATTGCAAATTATGAAATAATAGAACTAAAGTCCGCCTATGAATCAAAACAACCAGAAGTATAGAATGTCCGACACATGAAGACATATGAAACGTCTAACCATTAACTAACTGTTTGTTGTATGTATCTATCTATCTACTAAACCAATAAAAGGAAGAGAGGGGGCAGATCCAAACAATCTGATCCATCCATTAGCAAGATCTAATGGCCCTTAATCCTTCTCTGGTTAACGCTACAAACCACGCCCCCCGCTTAATTGATTTCTAACCCTCCCTGCCGTTAAAAAATAATAGTACACACGATCTCTCGCCCCCGTCTGCACGACCTCTCGCCCCCTCCTCCTCCCATGCCGTTCGTTGTCCATTGTTCCTGCAGCAGCCGGAGCTGCCATCCATCGCGCATCGCGGGAGCCGCGTCCTTCGCTGCGGGAGCCGCCACAGGTCACCGCCCGTCGTGCCCTTCACCGTGGGAGAGCCAGAGCCACCGTCCGTCGCACACTGGGGAGCTCACTGTAGGAGAACTGGAGTTGCCGTGAGCGTGAGCAGCTGCCCGCCCATCCTCGCCCTCCTCCCGCCGCCCGCCGGCCCTCTGCCGCTGTCGCCGCCAGCCGGTCCTCTTCTCTGTCGCCACGAGCATGTGGAGCCGCTTGCCCATCCTTTTTATTGTGATGAACTATTTCTTTAGCAGGTGATTAGTGTTTTAGTTCTGGATCATTCAAATGTTTTGGTACATTCAGTTTTTAATTTCTTGTGGAATTAGCTTTGCATGTCTCACCATTTTTGCTTGTGGGGAGATTAGATTATGAATATGAATCTGTGATATTCTAAGAATCTGCGTTGTGTTCCAATTGTCTCATCTTTTAATTATCGTTTTTACAGGACAAAGATATACTTCTAAAAGCATTGCATGGTGTTCGAAGATATTATGTATACCGCAAAAGCCTTCTGCAACTTGAATTTATCAAGGTACATGTCAGTTTTATCATTTGTGCTTTCCTAGAATGAACTTGTTGTATTCAGTTTGAACATTTTGTTGTGGAGTAGTAACCCCGAGGAAGTTTTAAAACGGATTAAAGAGTCAACTAGATGGTCTGATGAGCTGGATGATTATGAGCTACAATTTGGTTTAAAGGTTTTTGAGGGAGTCCTGGACTAAGGGGTCCTCGGGCGTCCGACCTGTTATCCATGGACCGGACTAATGGGCTGTGAAGAAATGAAGGCTGAAGACTATACCCGTGACCGGATTGGACTCTACTTGGCGTGGAAGACAAGCTTGGCGACCGATTATGAAGATTCCTTCTTATGTAACCGACTCTATGTAAACCCTAGATCCCCCCGGTGTCTATATAAACCGGAGAGGTTAGTCCGGAAGGGACAGACATTACCATAGTCATATAGGTTATACTTCTAGGGTTTAGCCATTACGATCTCGTGGTAGATCAACTCTTGTAATACTAATACTCATCAAGATCAATCAAGCAGGAAGTAGGGTATTACCTCCATAGAGAGGGCCAGAACCTGGGTAAACATCGTGTCCTCCGTCTCCTATTACCATCGATCCTAGACGCACAATTCGGGACCCCCTACCCGAGATCTGCCGGTTTTGACACTGACATTGATGCTTTCATTGAGAGTTCCACTGTGCCGTCGACAACAGGTTTGATGGCCCCTTCAATCGTCAATAATGACGTTGTCCAAGGAGGAACCTTCCTCCTCGGACAGATTTCTGTGTTCGGCGGCTTCGTACTGCGGGCCAACTTGCTTGGCCATCTGGAGCATGTCGACAGCTACGCCCCTGGCCATCAGGTCAGATTTGGAAGCTTGAGCTATGTCGCAGATATCCGTGGGGACTTGATCTTCAATGGATTCGAGACCGCGGCGATCGCTCCCCCTCGCTCTGATGAACATGATTTAAATCCGTCACCGGATCACATCCAGGAGATGGTTCCTGTTACTGCAACGGCCTTAGATCCGGAGCAGATCGTACCGTCCGAGGCCACAGAGTCCGCAGCGTTGGAGCTGCACACGGACTCAACACCTTGCAATATTTGCTTCAACAGAACCTCGGACTCGTCCCCGGCTCTAAGTTCCGGACCATGTGCGCCTGCGGACACCGAGCTAGATCGGTTATTGACCTTCGAATTCAACGCCGCTGACGTTTTCGAGCACTCACCTTTGGGCGATGTACTGAACTCTCTAAAGAATTTGTCCTTGGAGTAGGACTCAAAGCCGAACTATGTTCGGTTCGAGTTAGAGGCCGATGATGGGGAATTTTGCTTCCCACCCGCCACCCACTTCACAGCTACCATCCAGAACTTAATCGATGAGCTCGACTATGGCTCCGAAGACATAGACGGTATGGACGATGATGCCGACAAGGAGCAAGGCCAAGACCCACCATTCATTGGACGTGGGATGGTCACCTCTTCGTATGACATATACATGGTTGATACACCTAAAGGATCTGGCAACGACAAAGAAGAGCCAGATGCGAATAAACACTCCGAGACACCGTCCAAATGCCGGCGCCCTAAAGCCGCTCTAAGCCTCGTCGCTCAAAAGATGGCAACACTGGCACCGGAGAAAACAGTACTCTAGGCGACGCCGAAAACATTGAAGACCCTGTTGGAGCCGCATCCGAACAGGAGGATCAGGACTACGAGCAGGTTAACCCTGATAAACAGGCCACGCCCAATGACCCGGATGACGATAGTTATCGTCCACCCTCTGAGGATGATGAGAGCCTTGGCAATGAAGACTTCATCGTGCCTAAGGCACCCCTCAAACAGGAGCGCTTTAAGCGCCAGCTCATAGCTACTGCAAGAAGCCTAAAGAAAAAGCAGCAGCAGCTCCAAGCAGATCAAGACCTACTCATCGACAGATGGACATACGTCCTGGCAGCCGAAGAATACGGCCTCAAGCGCCCAGCCAAGAGTTACCGAAAACGCAGACTGCTACCTCAGTTCGATGAGGAGGCACCAGATCCCATACCTCCCTCGCGCAATGCGGACCGACCACCCCGCGGTCGGGATAAAACGAAAACTCAGGCCGAACAACAGCCCGCCCCAACTCAGGGATAGACTAGCTCGGGACCATACATACGATCTTCGGCAGGAATTGGACAGTAAAGCAGGACACACCAGATCTATATACAGATCGCGAGGACGCTTCCCTACTCGGGATGACAGCTACCTATTCGAACGTGACAAACTTAATCACACCCGGGCCGATAACCATACATGGACTTAGTCGGAGGTGCGCCGGGACGCGGCCTGCTATAGAGACGCCACACACCCTCTCTGCTTCACAGATGAGGTGCTGGATCACGAATTCCCCGAGGGGTTCAAGCCTGTCAATATTGAATCATATGACGGATCAACTAACCCTGCAGTGTGGGTCGAAGATTTTATTCTCCACATCCACATGGCATGAGGAGATGACCTCCATGCTATCAAATACCTCCCGTTAAATCTCAAAGGACCAGCTCGACACTGGCTAAGTAGTCTCCCTGAGAACTCCATCGGCAGCTGGGAGGACTTGGAAGAAGCCTTCCTCGACAACTTCCAAGGTACATATGTCCGGCCACCCGATGCCGATGACTTAAGCCACATAGTTCAACAACCTGGAGAATCAGCAAGAAAATTCTGGACTAGGTTCCTAACCAAAAAGAACCAGCTCGTTGACTGTCCGGATGCCGAAGCCCTAGCAGCCTTCAAACGCAGCATCCGTGACGAATGGCTCACCCGCCACCTCGACCAAGAAAAACCGAAATCCATGGCAGCCCTCACATCACTCATGACTCACTTTTGCGCGGGTGAGGTGATGACCCACAATTATAGGGGATCTATCGTAGTCCTTTCGATAAGTAAGAGTGTCGAACCCAACGAGGAGCAGAAGGAAATGATAAGTGGTTTTCAGCAAGGTATTCTCTGCAAGCACTGAAATTATAGGTAACAGATAGTTTTGTGATAAGATAATTGGTAACAAGCAACAAGTAACAAAATTAAAAGTGCAGCAAGGTGGCCCATTCCTTTTTGTAGCAAAGGAGAAGCCTGGACAAACTCTTATTTAGAGAAAAGCGCTCCCGGGGACACATGGGGATTATCGTCAAGCTAGGTTTCATCACGATCATATGATTCGCGTTCGGTACTTTGATAATCTGATATGTGGGTGGACCGGTGCTTGGGTACTACCCTTACTTGGACAAGTATCCCACTTATGATTAACCTCTATTGCAAGCATCCGCAACTGCAACAAAAGTATTAAGGTAAACCTAACCATAGCATGAAACATATGGATCCAAATCAGCCCCTTACGAACAACGCATAAACTAGGGTTTAAGCTTCTGTCACTCTAGCAACCCATCATCTACTTATTACTTCCCAGTGCCTTCTTCTAGGCCCAAATAATGGTGAAGTGTCATGTAGTTGACGTTAACATAACACCACTAGCGGAGAGACAACATACATCTCATCAAAATATCGAATGAATAACAAATTCACATGACTACTCATAGCAAGACTTCTCTCATGTCCTCGGGGACAAACGTAACTACTCACAAAGCATATTCATGTTCATAATCAGAGGAGTATTAATATACATAAAGGATCTGAACATATGATCTTCCACCAAATAAACCAACTAGCATCAACTACAAGGAGTAATCAACACTACTAGCAACCCACAGGTACCAATCCCAGACTTAGAGACGAGAATTGGATACAAGAGATGACTTGGGTTTGAGAGGAGATGGTGCTGGTGAAGATGATGATGGAGATTGCCCCCATCCCGATGAGAGGATCGTTGGTGATGACGATGGTGATGATTTCCCCCTCCCGGAGGGAAGTGTCCCCGGTAGAACAGCTCAGCTGGAGCCCTAGATTGGATCTGCCAAGGTTCCGCCTCGTGGCGGCAGAGTCTCGTCGAAAGCATGCTTATGATTTTTTCCTCAAAGAAAGACTCCATATAGCAGAAGATGGGCATCAGAGGGCCACCAGGGGACCCACGAGGCAGGGGGCGCGCCCAGGGGGGTAGGGCACGGCCCCCACCCTCGTGGGCAGGGTGTGGCCCCCGTCCGGAACTTCTCGCGCTCAGTGTTTTTTATATATTCTGAAAATGACTTCCGTGAAGTTTCAAGACTTTTGAAGCTGTGTAGAATAGGTCTCTAATATTTGCTCCTTTTCCAGCCGAGAATCCCAGCTGCCGGCATTCTCCCTCTTTATGTAAACCTTGTAAAATAAGAGAGAATGGGCATAAGTATTGTGACATAATGTGTAATAACAGCCCATAATGCAATAAATATTGATATAAAGCATGATGCAAAATGGACGTATCAACTCCCACAAGCTTAGACCTCGCTTGTCCTCAAGTGGAAGCCGATAACGATAAATATGTCCACATGTTTAGAGGTAGAGGACTCGATAAAATAAAATACGGACATGAGGGCATCATGACTATTCTCATAACAGCAACATATATGGATATTGTCATATGATTTCTTATGCTAGAGTAACAATTCAATCACAATCTCAAGTATGAATCATAAACTTCATTGAAAACTAACAAACTATAATCTCAGTCATTGAAGCAATTGCAATTTATCATAACATAGGAAAGAGTCAATATAAGAGATTTGCAGCAAGTCCACATAGTCAACTATCATGTAGTCTTTCACAATTGCTGACAATCATGCAATACTTATGGGTATGGAGTTTTAACCGGACACAGAGAAACATAGGGGCTTATAGTTTTGCCTCCCAACGTTTTACCTCAAGGGTAATGTCAACAATAATAGTTCATGAAAACTCACATCCAATTAGCCATATATACCAAGATCTTTCCAACATATTGTGCTTGCCAAAAGATAAAATGTAAAAGGGAAGGGTGAAGATCACCATGACTCTTATGTAAGGTAGGAGATAAAGGTAAAATATTGGCGTTTCACAGAGGGAAGCGGAGGTTGTCATGCACTTTTATAGTTGGATGCACAAAATCTTAATGCAAAAGAACGTCACTTTATATTGCCACTTGTGATATGGACCTTTATTATGCAGTCTGTCGCTTTTATTTCTTCCATATCACACAATCGTATAAAGTTTATTTTCTCCCACACTAATAAGTCATACATATTTAGAGAGCTTTTTTATTGCTTGCACCGATGACAACTTACTTGGAGGATCTTACTCAATCCATAGGTAGATATGGTGGACTCTCATGGCAAAACTGGTTTAAGGGTGTTTGGAAGCACAAGTAGTATCTCTACTTAGTGCAAAGAATTTGGCTAGCATGAGGGGGAAAGGAAAGCTCAAACAAGTTAGATGATCTAAGACAATATGATTTATCTTAGATGTAAGAAAACATAACCCATTACGTTGTCTTCCTTGTCCAACGTCAACCCTTTAGCATGTCATATTTTAATGAGTGCTCACAATTATAAAAGATGTCCAAGATAGTGTATTTATATGTGAAGACCTCTCTTTCTTTATTACTTCCTATTAATTGCAACGATGACCAAAACTATGTTTGTCAACTCTCAACAACTTTTATTCATCATACTCTTTCTATGTGAGCTCATTACTCTCCATAAGATCAATATGATCTCTTTTATTTCATTTTTATTCTTTTTCTCTTTTCTTTTATTCACTCAAGATTATAGAGAAATAATCAAGCCCTTGACTCAACACTAATCTTTATTATATATATAGCTTACAGACTCGATTACATAGAAGGATCATAAAGCAAAACTCACAACTATATCATACTAAAACTTTATGCTACTAGATCAAGATATTACCAAAAGGATCGAACTAAGAAAAACGGTAAAGATAGGAGTGATGGTGATACGATACTGGGGCACTCCCCCAAGCTTGGCAGCTGCCAAGGGGAGTTCCCATACCAGATACTCAATTCTTCTTTGCTGGTGGAGAGGGTGGAGTTGTCGATGATGTAGGCTTCTTCCTTAATTTGCGTTTGAGGACATAATTTTGATCCCTCGGGTCATCGATCTCCTGCTCATGGCTTAATATCTTCTTGCATAATTTCTGTTTGTTTTCTTGCAAGAGGCGAAAATGGATAAACTCGATCTTAGGTTTCTTTGCTCTATCAGGGAGGCTTGACTTTTTGAACTCCACATGCATATCCACAGGTTGAGGTAATGGGACTTCATCTTCATCTGAGCTCGTCTCCTCCTTTCCCTTAGGTTCATAGTCCTCTTCTTCTTCCGTAGTCCAACCAAAATGCTACACGTCCCCATAGACCTTAGGATGTACAAGATAATCAGCCACATAGATTTCTCCTTCCAAATCCTGGGACGACATATTGCTCTAATCTGTAGCAGGAACAGCTCAAAACAAGAACATGAGATTTTTGCGTGATACGGTGGTCAAAACCTTCGAGAGATTATATAATGAATTTTTACCAACCAAAATACGTATCATGCAAGAAAACGGAGTCCGGAGAGCACACGAGGTGCCCACGAGGTAGGGGGGCGTGCCCTCCACCCTTGTGGAGCCCTCGTGTCCTTCCTGGACTGCTTCTTATTTTTCTATTTTTCTAAATATTCCAAAACGGAAGAAAATTGCCATTAGAACTGTTTTGGAGTTGGTTTACTTACCATACCACATACCTATTCCTTTTCGGAGTCTGAAACGTTCCGGAAAGTGTCCCTTATGTATTCCTCCGGGGTTACGGTTTCAATAACACTGGTTTCAACATTTATAGGATTACCTGAGATATAATATTTGATTCTTTGACCGTTCACCACCATCGGATTTGTGCCTTCGAAGTTGTTGATTTTTAATGCACCGGAATGATAGACCTCCTCGATAACATAAGGACCTTCCCATTTAGAGAGAAGTTATCCTGCAAAAAATCTTAAACGAGAGTTGTATAGCAATACATAATCACCTACATTAAACTCACGCTTTTGTATTCTTTTGTCATGCCATCTTTTAACTTTTTCTTTAAACAATTTGGCATTCTCAATGGCTTGGGTTCTCCATTCATCAAGTGAGCTAACGTCAAATAACCTCTTCTCACCGGCAAGTTTGAAATCATAGTTAAGCTCCTTAATATCCCAATAAGCCTTATGTTCTAGTTCGAGAGGTAAGTGACATGCTTTTCCATAAACCATTTTATACGGAGACATACCCATAGGTTTTTTTATGCAGTTCTATAGGCCCATAATGCATCATCAAGTTTCTTGGACCAATTCTTTCTAGACCTATTAACAGTCTTTTAAAAAATTAATTTGAGTTCCCTATTACTCAGTTTTACTTGACCACTAGACTGTGGGTGATAAGGGTATGCAATTATATGATTAACATCATATTTAGCAAGCATTTTACGGAAAACACCATGAATAAAGTGTGAACCACCATCAGTCATTAAATATCTAGGGACTCCAAACCTTGGAAAAATAACTTCTTTAAGCATCTTAATAGAGGTGTTATGACTGGCACTACTAGTTGGAATAGCTTCTACCCACTTAGTAACGTGATCAACAGCAACTAAAATATGTGTATATCCATTAGAGGAAGGAAATGGTCCCATATAATCAAAGCCCCAAACATCAAATGGTTCAATAACAAGTGAATAATTCATAGGCATTTCTTGACGCCTACTAATATTACAAATTCTTTGACATTCATCACAAGATACAACAAACTTACGGTCATCCTTGAAGAGAGTAGGCCAATAAAAACTGGATTGCAATACCTTATGTGCAGTTCTATCTCCAGCGTGGTGTTCTCCATAAGCTTTGGTGTGACACTTGCGAAGGATCTGTTCCTGTTCATGCTTAGGTACACAACGTCTAATGACACCATCTACTCCATCTTTATAAAGGTGTGGGTCATCCCAAAAGTAATGTTGTAAATCATAGAAGAACTTTTTCTTTTGTTGGTATGTGAAACTAGGTGGTATAAATTTAGCAATAATGTAATTAGCATAATCAGCATACCATGGAGTAGTATGAGAAGCATTTGTGACATTTAATTGTTCATCATGAAAGCTATCATCAATAGGTAGTGGGTCATCAAGAACATTTTCTAACCTAGACAGGTTACCTACAACGGGGTTCTCAGCTCCCTTTCTATCAATAATATGCAAATCAAATTCGTGTAGCAAGAGAACCCATTATGAGTCTAGGTTTAGCATGTTTATTTTCCATAAGATATTTAATAGCAGCATGATTAGTCTTAATAGTTACTTTAGAATCAACAATATAAGGTCTGAACTTATCATAAGCAAATAGAACTGCTAAGAATTCTTTTTCAGTAGTAGCATAATTTCTCTGAGCATTGTCTAGAGTTTTACTTGCATATTGAATAACATTTAATTTCTTATCAATTATTTGTCCTAGAACAGCACCTACAACATAATCACTAGCATCACACATAATTTCGATGGGTAAATTCCAATCAGGTGGTTGAACAATAGGTGCAGAGATCAATGCTTTCTTAAGTATTTCAAATGCTTCTACGCAATCATCATAAAAAACAAATGGTATATCTTTTTGTAATAAATTAGTCGGAGGCCGAGAAATTTTTAAGAAGTCCTTAATGAATCTCCTATAAAAACCGGCGTGACCAAGGAAACTTCTTATACCTTTGATGTACTTGGAACATGGCATCTTTTCAATAGCATCAACCTTAGCTTTATCAACTTCAATACCTCTTTCAAAAACTTTATGCCCCAAGACAATACCTTCATTAACCATAAAGTGGCACTTCTCCCAATTCAAGACAAGGTTAGTTTCTTCACATATCTGCAAAACTCGATCAAGATTGCTTAAGCAATCATCAAAAGAGGATCCATAGACGGAAAAATCGTCCATGAAAACCTCACAAATCTTTTCACAAAACTCAGAGAATATAGCCATCATGCATCTTTGAAAGGTAGCAGGTGCATTCCATAAACCAAAAGGCATACGTCTATATGCAAAAGTACCGAAAGGGCAAGTAAAAGTGTTCTTTGATTGATCATCGGCTGAAACATGTATATGAGAGAAACCAGAATAACCATCTAGAAAGCAAAAGTGTGTATGTTTGGATAATCTTTCTAGAATTTGATCAATAAATGGTAAGGGGTAATGATCTTTTTTAGTAGCCTTATTTAATTTGCGGAGATCAATTACCATCCTATAACCTGTAATAATTCTTTGCGGAATCAATTCATCTTTATCATTAGGAACGATAGTAATACCTCCCTTCTTAGGGACACAATGAACAGGACTTACCCACTGACTATCAGCAACGGGATAAATTATACCTGCCTCAAGGAGCTTTAGTATTTCTTTTCTTACCACTTCTTTCATCTTAGGATTCAGCCGTCGTTGGTGATCACGAACTGGTTTGGCATCTTTCTCCAAATTTATTTTGTGTTGACATAGTGTGGGACTAATGCCCTTAAGATCATCGAGAGTATACCCAATAGCAGCACGGTGCTTCTTCAGAGTTTTCAATAATCTCTCTTCTTCATGCTCTGAAAGGTTAGCACTAATAATAACAGGATATATCTTTTTATCATTAAGATAAGCATATTTAAGAGTATCAGGTAACGGTTTAAGCTCAAACACGGGATCACCCTTGGGTGGAGGAGGATCCCCTAGGATTTCGACAGGCAAATTGTGTTTCAGGATGGGTTCCTGTTTAAAGAACACTTCATCTATTTCCCTTCTTTCATTCATAAACATATCATTTTCATGGTCTAGCAAATAGTGTTCTAAAGGATCACTAGGAGGTACGGCAATAAAAGCAAGACCAATAATTTCATCTTTACTAGGGAATTCCTCTTCACGGTGTTGTCTACTAAATTTAGAGAAATTAAACTCATGAGACATATCACCCAAACCAATAGTAACGACATCCTTTTCGCAGTCTATCTTAGCATTAACAGTGTTCAAGAAGGGTCTACCAAATATAATGGGACAAAAGCTATCTTGTGGGGAACCAAGAACAAGAAAATCAGCAGGATATTTAGTTTTCCCACACAAGACTTCAACTTCTCTAACAATTCCCATTGGTGAAATATTATCTCTATTGGCAAGTTTAATTGTGACATCAATATCTTCTAACTCAGTAGGTGCAATATCATGCATAATTTCTTTGTATAAGTCAATAGGTATAGCACTAGCACTAGCACCCATATCACATAAGCCATGGTAATAATGATCTCCTATTTTAACAGAAATAACAGGCATGCCTACAACATGTCTATGTTTATCTTTAGCATAGGGTTTGGAAATTCTAGCAGTTTCATCACGGAAATGAATAACATGCCCATCAATATTATCACATAAGAGATCGTTAACAATAGCAATATTAGGTTCAACTTTAACTTGCTCAGGAGGTGTATAGGTTCTAATATTGCTTTTACGGACCACAGTTGAAGCTTTAGCATGATCTTTTATCCTAATAGGAAAAGGTGGTTTCTCAACATAAGCAATAGGAACAATATGATCATTTTAAGTGATAGTCTTTTCTTCAACTTTAATAGGTGCAGCTACTTTTACTTCTATGGGAGGATGATATTTAAACCACTTCTCCCTAGGGAGATCAACATGAGTAGCAAAAGATTCACAGAAAGAAGCTACTATTTCTGAGTCAAGTCCATATTTAGTGTTAAATTTACGGAGAACATCGGTATCCATAAAAGATTTAACACAATCAAGCTTAGGTGTCATACCTGACTTCTTACCTTCATTGAGGTCCCAATATTCAGAATTGCGTTTAATTCTTTCCAATAAATCCCATTTGAATTCAATAGTCTTCATCACAAAAGAGCCAGCACAAGAATTATTTCTCTTGGAAGCTCATGATTGGGGCATGAATATAATATTGATTTAAGCCTCCCCAAGCTTGAGCGATGCTTTCTCCTTCGCGAGGCTAAAAATCTATCTATTATATAATTAAGACAGAAGTAAAAGAAGCCATCACGTTCATCCACATAGATTAGATAATCCTAGCCACTATTTTCTTATATTAATGGCTCAGATTTAAAATTATAATGTTACATACGGATATTGTTGTAAACTAACAATTAGGCTGTCACGTACACATATTACAGGCACATAATTGGAGTGCTTCAGATTTGACAAGGTAAAAAAACTAATTTGGAAAGAGCGTTCAGATTTGACAAGGAAAAAAAGCAATTTGGAAGGAGTCAACCAGAGAGAAAACAGCTTGCATTAGCGTACATGCATAGGACTCTCACAACCAGGACAAAGGACAAATGGATACAACATGGGAAAACTAGACGGGAAGCACTAGATTTGTATTAGATGTGGCCAGCCAGCCAGCCCAATAAAAAAATGATACGCCCGGCCATGTGACCTAGCAAAGCAAATCCCGTTTGGGCATGCTATGCATGTAACAACTAACAAATGCCATCATTACATGAGAAACTATGCAAACTATGGGTGTATGTTTACTTTCTCCTTCAAAATTTCTACCCATAGTCCAAACTATGCAAACAATATACCCCTTCTGACTAGCGTGACAAGCCGGGCATGGCTATGAGAATGAAATTGTCATTCCGATGAAATAAGTAATGATTTTAACTCATATTTTTTGCTTTTTTATATTAAGAAATTGCACTACAAAATAAAAAATGCTCAACCAGGACTTAAGAAAATCTAATGTTTCTATGACCAGCAAAAGACACCATCGAGAATTCTGAATAATTTTAAGCCATATTAATTGATTCTTCATTATACCAGCTACTACCTAGAATCGTAATAGCTAGCCTGCGGGTGAGGCGTTTCGGATTTAGAGCTCGATGGAATTCGAAACTTTCCAAAAATCCAGAATCAATCTTTCAAGTTTCCAAAATACTAAAAATAGATACATAAGTACTATATAAATAATCATTTTTTGGGAATGTTAACTGATCTAGACACCTGTAAAATTTTCATTATTAAGTAGGTTTGACGTGATCTATATAAAAAACAAAACCATGCACTTTTATAGTGGAGAGTACATATATGTGCTATAGTTACATGATTTTGTTACTTTTTTGTAGATCGCATATAAATTTTTTTTGCCATGAAACTATACAGACAAGTAGTATGCATTCATATCTATGTGTGTATTATTAAAAATAATTGAAACCTAACCTTTTTATTTTTGAATTTTTCAAACATCAAGTTCCATAGGCTACACGTACATGCATGCATGTGTTTCAAAGATATAAGCTTTTTTGTGGGGTATATGCATATTATTAATATTCTAGATGGAATATATATCATGCATGTGTGTAAGATCCCTTGGCTTTGAAGTATTTGTGCATTTCTTACATAGATGACAAATGCGTTGGACTTTCTGTTATAAGCTCCATTTGATTAATAATGCATGGTTATGTAGTGTTCAGGTAGAATTTTGGACATCTCATGCTATAATAAAGGACTACAAAATGAATTTAATCATTTATTTTTTCTTTTTTGTGATATCTTCTAGCATATGCTTATTGTCACTGTCCGGGCCACCCGGATAGTTTGTATGAATACATACAAATAGTTTTTCTAAATAAAAAACAACAGTTACTTAGACTTAGATGGCCAGGCTACACAAACAATTAGAGTGAGATGATATAGTCATGAGTATTTAGAAGCATGCATGGAAGGTTAACAACCAAGATATCGTGCTATCTAGAAACAATATTCACCTCAAATAGTGATGATGCAGATAGAGGAAGACAACATAATATTTACGATTTAATCATTAAAGAAATGGCTTGGCGTGGTAGGAAGCAAACATCAGTGCCATAGGCGTCGATGACTTTACCATATACTTACTAAAAATATCCCACATGTAGTTTGATCATGTTTTCTTTGGACACGTACACACATTCCAACTAAAATATTATTTGTATTTTAAATGATCTATCAAGGGGAACTGGCAATCAATAGTGGAAGAGATAAATATGAACATTGGTATGGAATTATATGGCATTGCATGGAAGAGCGCCGATTTTTCATGGAACAATTCACAAATAACGCAGTAAAAACATAATTCCAAAATATTATCTCTTTTCCGGATATGAAAATTTTGGCCTTTTTAATATATCTTAACTGCCGATGGAAAAATAGTGGTGGAGATGTTTTTTGCTAAATATAAATATTAGAGAATGGCACAAAAGATCTGGAAGCATACATATGAATATGAGGATATATGATAGTGTGCTAATAGATAGTGTTGGAACAGATAACAATGTATGGCTGCAAATAATCAATTTATTCATTTTATTGATAAAAATTCTAAAACAATATTTGATGCAAAGATAAATGAACATGGATGAAAAGGTGAAACTGTGAAATCTGGAGATTAGTACCAAAGCCAATGGTTTCACAAGGTGGGATACATGCATTGGTCCTTTTGATATTTCATTGTGGGACAACCATATCATTTGAAACAACTTTATCAAAAATGTAGCAAAGTTTAACCATATTTATAATACTATATATTTAAGCTATATTTGTTTATATAAATACATATACAGGAATAAATTGAATGGATAAACATACGTAGAGCAAAACCAACAAAATAAATAAAGTTGTAAAGGAAGTCTAGCCGCGCAAATGCGCGGGTCACCCAGCTAGTTATATATATAATTGCGATCACGATGAACAAGATGCATAGGATAAAACTTCTGATGAAATTCCAATTTCAATCGTTTATAGTTCCATGATCCCGTATCATCACATAGCCTGTACCATGTCAATGCGTCTCCCTTCAAAGATAAAGGGAAGACCTTCTTCTTAATAACATCACCGGGTATACCTGCAAGCTTAAATAATCCACAAACTTCATCCACGTATATTAGGTGCTCATCAGGATGCTTTGTTCTGTCTCCTGCAAAAGGATTAGCTAGCAGATTTTCTATCATACCAGAAGGAATCTCAAAGTAGACATTTTTATTTTCAGTAGGTTCAGTAGGTTGATGAGAAATTCTCTGCTCTACTGGTCGGGGTGAAGATACCCCGAAAAAGCCCCTCAGAGGGTTACTTTCCGTAGTAACAAGTGACAGTAAATTTCAGCACACTATATAAATTTTTCCTTACCAAATTCCACCTGCCAAAGGCGCTTCACTCCCCGGCAACGGCGCCAGAAAAGAGTCTTGATGACCCACACGTATAGGGGATCTATCGTAGTCCTTTCGATAAGTAAGGGTGTCGAACCCAACAAGGAGCAGAAGGAAATGATAAGCGGTTTTCAGCAAGGTATTCTCTGCAAGAACTGAAATTATAGGTAACAGATAGTTTTGTGATAAGATAATTGGTAACAAGCAACAAGTAAAAAATGTAAATAAAGTGCAGCAAGGTGGCCCAATCCTTTTTGTAGCAAAGTACAAGCCTGGACAAACTCTTATATAGAGAAAAGCGCTCCCGGGGACACATGGGAATTATCGTCAAGCTAGGTTTCATCATGATCATATGATTCGCGTTCGGTACTTTGATAATCAGATATGTGGGTGGACCGGTGCTTGGGTACTGCCCTAACTTGGAGAAGTATCCCACTTATGATTAACCTCTATTGCAAGCATCCGCAACTACAACAAAAGTATTAAGGTAAACCTAACCATAGCATGAAACATATGGATCCAAATCAGGCCCTTACGAAGCAACGCATAAACTAGCGTTTAAGCTTCTGTCACTCTAGCAACCCATCATCTACTTATTACTTCCCAATGCCTTCCTCTAGGCCCAAATAATGGTGAAATGTCATGTAGTCGACGTTCACATAACACCACTAGAGGAGAGACAACATACATCTCATAAAAATATCGAACGAATACCAAATTCACATGACTAATAATAGCAAGACTTCTCCCATGTCCTCAGGAACAAACGTAACTACTCACAAAGCATATTCATGTTCATAATCATAGGAGTATTAATATGCATAAAGGATCTGAATGTATGATCTTCCAACGAATAAACCAACTAGCATCAACTACAAGGACTAATCAACACTACTAGCAACCCACAGGTACCAATCCCAGACTTAGAGACAAGGATTGGATACAAGAGATGAAATAGGGTTTGAGAGGAGATGGTGCTGGTGAAGATGTTGATGGATATTGACCCCCTCCCAATGAGAGGATCGTTGGTGATGACGATGGTGATGATTTCCCCCTCCCGGAGGGAAGTGTCCCCGGCAAAACAGCTCTGCTGGAGCCCTAGATTGGATCCGCCAAGGTTCCGCCTCGTGGCGGCGGAGTCTCGTCCCAAAAGCTTGCTTATGATTTTTTCCTCATCGAAAAACTCCATATGCAGAAGATGGGCATCGGAGGGCCACCAGGGGAGCCACGGGGCAGGGGGCATCCCCAGGGTGGTAGGGCGCGCCCCCAGCCTCGTGGGCAGGGTGTGGCCCCCCTCCAGAACTTCTTGCGCTCAGTATTTTTTATATATTCTGAAAATGACTTCCATGAAGTTTCGGGACTTTTGGAGCTGTGCAGAATAGGTCTTTAATATTTGTTTTCCAGCCCAGAATCCCAACTGCCGGCATTCTCCCTCTTTATGTAAACCTTGTAAAATAAGAGAGAATAGCCATAATTATTGTGACATAATGTGTAATAACAACCCATAATGCAATAAATATCGATATAAAAGCAGGATGCAAAATGGACATATCATGAGGACAGCTGGCTGGCCTGAAGCAAAAACACAGCCAACAAGGCAGGCCCCTATGAGGCCAAAAACAGCACCGGCAAGCTCCGGCGCAATAGACACAAATGCCGAAGCAATAGCGATAACACCGACGACACCACAGTGAACGCCGGATTCAACGGCCCCATGGGAGAAAAAGTCCAGGAGAAGACGGTGGTACAGAGGCTCTTCACAGTGATGCCGCGACGGTTCTCCCCCATCATCAGCACGATTGTGCAATGGGGAGACATCTCCAAGATGTCGGTGGCCGAGGCTATGGGGTGTCTTCGGACATTCGAAGAGAGCGAGTCTGATCACCATGATGACCATGGCGGCAAGGAAGTTCAGTTGCTCCTCCTGACACGCACGCTTGAGTCGCTGTTGCAGAAGAAAAAGGGTGCGTCAGGCGCCAGCAGCAGCAGAACAAAAGGAAAAGGGCCTCCTGTCTGTGAGCAGGCTGGACGAGGTGACCGTGGCCACCGCGGAAAGAAGGGCGGCAATGGCAATTGGAAACAAAAGAAGCACCGTAAGTTTGACATTACAAAAGTTAAATGTTTCCACTGTGGTGTAAATGGTCATTTTGCCTCTGATTGTCCGGAACCGAAGCAAGAGAAAACACATCTTACAGAAAAAGAAGAAGATGATGATCCAGGACTACTCATGATTGTGGCGTGTGAGGAAGCATGTGACCCCAGCATAGGTGACAGAGACCGTAATGATGAATGATGAAAGAGTGGTGCCCAAGTTGATAGGTGAGCAGCAAAAGGATGCCTGGTACTTAGATACAGGGGCAAGTAACCACATGTCAGGTTGTAAGGAGTTGTTCACTGATCTTGATGATGGGGTGAAAGGTACAGTACGTTTTGATGACGGCTCACTAGTTGATATACAGGGAAGAGGCAAGGTTATACTTCAGTGCAAAACTGGTGAACATCGTGTGTTGACAAGTGTGTCCTACATTCCTCGCCTGAGAAGCAACATCATCAGTATAGGCCAGCTTGATGAGGTTGGTGTCAAAACAGCAGTTGAGCATGGATACATGGTCGTGTCCGATCAAGCGAAGGTGGTCGCCAAAGTGAAAAGGTCACCAAACCGGTTGTACATACTGCAGGCAACTCGAGCATAGCCGGTGTGTTTGGTGGCAAATTATGGTGAAGCAGAGTGGTTGTGGCATGCACGTTTTGGACATGTAAATTTCAGAACATTGCGTGAGATGTCTCAAAAAAACTTGGTGGAAGGGATGCCACACATAGACCATCTGGAGCAAGTTTGTGATTCCTGCCTTGCTGGGAAGCATCACCGCACCCCCTTTCCAAAGACAGCGATGTACCGAGCGGCAGCTCCACTCGAGCTTGTTCACGCAGATCTTTGCGGCCCAATCTCACCACTGACGCCCGTCAAGTGAAGGTATTTTGTTATGATAGTCGATGACCTTACTAGGTATATGTGGGTGTCACTGATCAGGAGTAAGGAATAGGCACTGTAGCTAGAATGGAAACAGTGAGAGTTCTCATTGCTCTAGCAGCTCAGGGGAGGTGGGAAATACATCACATGGATGTCAAATCCGCCTTCCTTAATGGCGAGCTGGCCGAGGAGGTTTACGTGCAACAACCTCCAGGATTTGTTGAAGGTACTGACGAACATCAGGTGCTGAAGCTAAAAAAACACTCTATGGGTTGCGGCAAGCGCCTAGAGCATGGAACATCAAGTGGCATGAAACACTTGTGTCAATTGGAGTGGTGGAGCAAGGGAGCGGGGTATCCTGGCAGCGTGGGGAGGAAGACGAGCGGCCGGAGCAGGGGAGCGGTGCCGGGGGTAACAGTGGCGATGATGGGGCAGGCGGAAGCGGCGGCACATCTAGTATCGAGGTGGGGGTGGGGGTTGGGAACTGGGATGGATAACTGATGAGAAAACCGAAGAGATAAGGCGACGGGGTGAGCTCAGGGAAGAACTGAGGAGTCCATGCCACGCCTAGAGGACCGGCTGATTTATTTTTTCTAACTACGTGCAAGCAATTTGGATGGACCGGTAAATATCTTCCACTTTTTTTTAGGAGTGCACACATGTGTTTGTTCTCCAAAACTATGCACGCATTGCGGGATTTAGTGATATTAATATTCAAAGGAGTATGCACACACGAGCAAACACACATATGCTTGCATGTCCTATAAAGTAAATAGAAAATAAATTGTCTCCAGCCACTATTGTTCTCATTTCATACATGTGTAATAAATCATTGGCGTCAAAACACATTTACGTGTCATGGCAATCGAATCTTTAGTTGATCTCAATTGCGATGAAAAATCATGCATGTACGCAACAGAACATGACTGGCGCCCCTAAGAATTCTATTGTTAATTGATTCATTATTTTTATCATCATCAAACTTATCCTCTACATGTCTGGCCTAATTAATGATAAATTAACGTTTGCTTCACAGTAAAACACGCCACTTTTTTCTCCCGCTGCAATGAACGGGCATATTTGCTAGTTACTCTATCATAATAGATAACGACATGAAACTACGTGGTATACATCTAAATGTAAAGACAAGTAAAAAAAGTATCACCCACAAAAAAAAGTAAAACAAAGTAAACCTTAAACAATCAAATAATGTTCAAGAGGTTATTTCATGATATATAGCACTATATACAAGACATATTTAGGGATTAATCAGTACTAGAAGATTACTAATGAAATTAATCCTAAATATGAACAACTAATTGGATAAAATTGGTGTGTTTCTTAAATCAAATTCTCCCTCTAATGGAGTAATATATAATTCCTCAAAACTTACATATATATATATTTTAATTTTCTCAATGCTTAACTTGGTATTAGGTAGAACATCATGCAACATTATGTGAAGGTTAATCTCGGAAGCCATGATACTGTTCTTTTAGAAATTTAGTTGCATCCTCACTGTCAATTATATAGGTGCAGTTGCAAAAGGGAAGCATTGGATCATGAATTTTTTTACATAGATACATATATTGTTTTCTCACAAACAAAAACAGTTAGAATAAACAAAAACACAAAAATAAATTACAAAGTATAAAAGATTGGTGATATAAACAGCAATGCAATATTTTTACAATTATGTTTCTGATCCCGACAAGCTAAAAGTTACGGATCCAAAATTTCAGTTTCTCTAGGATTTGTTTGAGTTCTTACCGAGGACAACATAATAGAAATAATAATATGACTTTGATAATACAATTAATATTTGTTTGTAACAACTTATAAAAGAGAATAATACAAAATTAGGATGGTGCGTGTGCATGTTCTCGGGCTACTATGGAAATTACTACAAAAGGCATCCATATATATTAGAGACATAGACATAGAAAATAACTCATATTTCCATAGTTTTATTTAATCATCTAAACTTATTAATCAAGGCACATATAGCCATGGCTCGTAGCCCCTATAGCTATCTCTAAACTTATAAGGACATCGAACGCAACATATCTGATTTGTTGAAAGTTCAATGAAGCAATCGCGCATCCAGAATTTTTCAGTTGCTTGCACTCCTTTCCCTTCAAGCACAAAATATTTCCCTAATAATAAAGTGGCTATTCCTTCTGTCTGCTCACTGTCGCGGCTATTTTACAAAAAATCCCTCCTGCTTTTTGGTATTCAACACGCAGTCTTTTTTAGTGCAAATATGAGAAAATGTTTCAATTTTAGGAAAGTGGCCCTGCAATTCTATGTATTCAACCCGCAGGCAACACACATGACCACGGGCTCGTTCGATGCGTGCTGGTAGGGCACCGCCGCCAGCAGCCGATCTACACGGTGACTGGTCTACTTCTCCGGCCATCCATTGCCGGAGGCCAATATTCCTCCTTCTCTCGTGCCTCTGATTTGGATCGGAGTCGCGGCAGTAGTTGTGCAGCTGCAGCGGGGGAGGAGGCAAGGGTGGCGGCATTGGGTGGTGGGGCCCGAAGATGAGGCAAGGGACACAATTAGGAACAGCAAGCCGGCGACTAGGACGATTATTAGTTAGTTTCATAGATTGTTTATGATGATATTGATATGTGCCAGTCGAACACCTATTTTTTTCAGGAGATGGAATGGTTTGCCTGAATTGATTTTTTAGTATATTGATGCTTAATTACTCTGTTAGATCAGTTGTGAAAGTGCCAGTTTAGGAATCACTAAATGATAATGGTGGAGTTGATTCTGAACATTGGGAGAAGGCAGTGTTACCTGTTTTATACTGTTATTTGCACGAGTGAGTTATCTTGAATGTATGCGAAAGAAACAACAATCCACCTATTGATTTATCAATGGTGGGGAGTTTTTAGGTTGTAGGAGAACAATATGGCCTGTGGTAGTGAGTTCGATTACCTGGCCAATGTTATTGGATACCAACTTCTATTGTATTAGATTGAACTGTGACGTGGGTTTGGGAGGTCAAGATCTATCTGCTATGCCCTTGAGTCAGCTGCTTATCACTTTGACCTTGTGTTCCCCTTACCTTATGCGTATATGGCCTCCATGAATGGAAACTAATATTAAGGTGAATTCATGGGAATTAGGATTTTTGGTCACAAGATTTGATTTTTGCAAATTGTAGTGGCAGTATAGTCAAGTGTGATATCTCATCACAAACTATAGAGACACCCTGTTGACACTCTTTGATGATCTTATTTCTGCCACTATGAATGTTTTAATTATATTAGTGGTCAAAGAATAAACACTGATAAAACTAGATACAATTAACAATTTCTTATTTTCAAGAATATTAGAAAGAGATCAAAGTTTCATCTCCAGGTTCCTCTTTCCTCCCCTGTCCCTATCCTCTAATATTTTGTTAGATTTTCTCTTTTCAAAGGCTTTGTTGGAATTTGTTTCTTTGGTAGGGTGATTACTCCGTGGGGAAATGATATGTTGCAGCCGGGCTTCAAGCTTGCTGGTTGCGACACTTTCCTCTATACAGTGCCTACTGGCCCGGTGCCCTCAACACCATGTCAGTTCCACTATACTCTGATCTTTCTCTTCCATGTCCACAACAAGTCAAGATTTCACAATTTCAGGTGAGATGTTGTTTCTATTTTTGTTATGTCCGCCTTTGTTATTTTTTTGATTAGGGAATAAAATAGACTGGAATTTTGTGGAAGATACATATACTTGAGGTATTGAAATGCAGTCGTAGAAAATAAAATGCAGCCATCAGTCGGTGAATCTTCAGTGGTAAGCTCAACTAATGGCTCCAAATTACAAGTGTATAGTCAAAAGTCTATTATTTATAATACGAAGAGGTCTTGGACCTGAAAATTAGGAAGTTCTAGCATAAAATTGTTCTTGCCCATGACAACAACATGTTCTATGTACTTCATTTTGTCTACCTATGAAAATATTTTTACCTTTAGCTCCTTACGAACACTGTTTGCTGCATCTGTATTGCTAATACACGGATCAGTCTCTAAGCCAACATATAAATGCAACTACCGGTAACAGTTTTAAGGCCCAAAGACTATAAAGAATGATGGTTTCTTGTGTTTCACCCTATTCTAGTTTGGCATTGGCACTTCTGCTAAATGTTGCACTTCGTGCTACATATATTGGTCCAGATAACAATAGTACAATCATGCGCAGTTCGGCACGATCCAGTTTGGAGTTTAAGACAGTAAATGAGAATTCCGCACTGGTATGTTTTTGGCTGTTGCAAAGATTTCATAATAGATAAAACTAGTTAGAAAGTTAGACTACTTCTCAGACAATGGAACTACACAATTTCTTTGTCTTGGTATCTTTTTTTCTTGGGGTATGACTTTGTAGCAATCTAGTCAATGATATCATTCAGCTCCTGATTGATAGTATTATTTTAGGTCAAAGAATGATAGATATATTTTTTATTTTATCATCTTGGAAATTTATCTTCCGGCTGTAGGTTTCTCAGTCTTAGGTGTAGCCGAGGTCAAGTGTACTGAAGTCAGGTCATTTTGGGTATACGCTAGCCTGATGTGTTCAATATGGTTCAAAAGAAAGCTTATCAAGAGCCGCCGCGGATAAATCCTCACCTTTTTGTTGTTTCAGCTCCGATAAATTTTGTTACTGTGCTTCCAAGTTGCAAAGGCTAATCGGTTGTAGAATTTCATGTGCTACACTAATCCTTTGGAGATCGTCGTTTCTCTTATGAACAAATCTTAAACTATACAGCAAAAGAAGCCTTGCTGGTAAAGTGTATCGGGTAGTATGTTGCAGTTTTTTCTTGGAATATAGGTATTGTAAATCAATCAAAGAGTTCTGATACATCAGTGCAACTTGGCACACAACACCGGTAGGTCCAGTCAAAATGGTATGCTATAGTTGGAACTACTGAAATTAGTCGCTTGATGCTAGAGTAAATATGATGATTGTTAGAACCTGTCTTCACACAAATCTAGAATTGCAACTACTGAGATAAGTCACTTGATGCTAGAGTAAATATGATGAATTTCAGAACCTCTCTTCACACAAATCTTATGAAACATCTTCAAGTTGATCTATCCATAGGGCACAAAAGAGGACAACAATTATGCTTCTTTTATAGCTGGGTGTATGAAGATGGATATATGCTTTTGTTCTACAATTGTGATGTAATCTTTCTCCAACATAATTCAGATATTTAAGAAAGAAAATTATATTGCTTCTATGATGCCCATGTTTTCGATTTAGCACAATGAAGCGCATGAAAAACATGCGGCAATGAAAAAATGGTGCAGCAAAGCACGCGTGTATCCTCCAGAAGCCAAACTACATGAGAAGATTCCGCATAAGGCTTAGCTGCTTGTGACGTTCAACCATTATAGTGTGGTAACCTGCTCATTCTGCTCTATTTGTTATGCCTACATTTTCTCTTTCTTACGTGGCAATTCTGATTCTGAATTTACCCTCAATATTGTTATATCTGTTTTTCTTTTGTGTATATATGTGCAGTATGCTTAGTTATTTTTATTGCATGCCTTTAAACATGTCTAGCGAAAGGTTATGTGGTAATTCATTGTATTTTTTCTGCTGACACTTCTTGCTAATTAAGTAACCAATGTTAGTTTCTTTTAATGGCCTCAGTCTTATGCGCATTTCTAATTTGGTCACACTGCTCACCAGGTTAAATGTGAAGCAAACATATAGTTACCACACTATAGCTTTTCAGGCAAGGCAGTATACAAAAACAATTGACATATTCTCAGCTGGACATATTCTTGTGACTTGCTTCCTGGGAAAGTTAGCTTTTGTTTATTATTTTTATGTCTGATTTCTTTTCCACTTTCTGGTTGCAGTTAGAGTTTGTCGCCGGCAGCCAGTCTTCCTCGTGCTCCCGTGCCTCTGATTTGGATCGAAGTCGCGATAGTAGTGGTGCGGCGGCGGTGGGGGAGGAGGCGAGGGTGGCGGCGATGGGTGATGGCGGCTAGAATATGAGGCGGCCCTTGAAGGAGGATGGGGGTATGCTGCTTGTACCTACTATTGTACTATTTTTGTGACTATTCATGCATTAGCTTTTGTGAAGTTTCAGGCAACCCTATGCCAAGTTCTTAGTTAGTATTTCCTTACATACTATCGACATCATTCTCTAGGAAAAACATATTATCTGCGTGCTATCTTTTCTCTATCTAAAAAATTCATTATGTTTTCCTTTTCGGCCAAAACATTGAGGATCCCCGCCAAATTATTATGTTGTCCTTTTCTCAATCAGTGACAAAATTTGTGTGAGATGTTCTCCCGTCCCTTTCAGCCAAATCCAATATCACAAAAAAAGTCAAAAGACCAAAGAACACAAACAAACATTTAGGTGCGTTTGGCTACTTATGGCATTCAATTTGTTCACCAAAATAGATCCTTGAGAAGATCTTCCTTTCGTGTGAATACATGTCACTGGCCTGCATACCAGAAAAATAACGTTAAGCTCTTTATGGACTACATGTCCTTGAGAAGTACTAAAATTTCTGCTAACTTTTGAAGTACAAGTTGTACTATATTGGCATGGGAAAAGCATATTCATTACTAATTAAAGTTGAGGATATGTTTCCGCAAAGAATATTCATTTTTCATATTGCTTATTTCCATTGCATAAAGTTGTACTTATGTATGCTAATAGCTTCACTCGAATAGTTCTCTAGATTTTTTTTGGTAATTCATCTCATCCAATAGTTTGATATGTTTGCCATTATTCTAAAAACTAGCGAAGTGGCCCGCTCCATGTGCGGGCTAGAATTTTATATGTTTTGTTATAAGACCATATTATCTAGTTTATCTAAAAAATATAACCATATATGATATCATTTACAAATACGTACGTGTTTTATATCCATTTAGCATTACCTTCTAATTATGTATTACATGTCCTACTAACTGCATTTTTTATCAGCCGCGACGTTAATATTATATTTGTAACGTTTTTCTGCTACTTTTATCATGCTACATTATTATATCCTTTTCTATAAAATTATATTTTATAGTTTCATTGGTTTCATGCAGACATAGGTAAATTTGCTAAAATTGTGGAAGTTCGACATATTAATTTTATTTTTAGTGATTGTTTATTCTAAGTGTTTTTTAAAATTCTTCTATGTAGTTAGAGTGCATTATATCGTATATATATATCCATTATATTGTATTTTCTTTTTCTGTGTAAGGTATTTGTTGTCACGATCATTTAGGTAGACACGTGCACTAAGAAGCACCAACGTTGGCTCATATTTTCACATATGCAAATTTGGATATATCAATATTCAGTATCGCAGTGTTCCCACGGGCCGCACCAGGTTGATACTACACTTTTCCCTTTCTCAGGTCTTCTTGTCATTTCAGGAACTTCCTATCAGGTTTCGGGATATGGGGAACCACAAATCAACCTCATGCATGTAGTATAGGTTCTTTGTCAAGTTTCTGTGTTCTTGGCCGCGACAATATCTAGATGGTTGGGATTGTGTCATACGGAATAAGGTCTTGTAGCTCCATCATTGTAGTAGTGTGGCCATTGTGGTCTACTCCATGCATGGATCCATTGGTTACCATGAGTTGATTTATCATGTTTTTTTTCTTTATAGTTCAATGTTGGTGCCATAGTTTGTTAGCATTTATTATGATTGTAGTATACTATTCATGGAGAAAGCATTCTCAACGATCTTAGGGTCCCACCAGTAAAGCCCAGCCGCTGTTAAAAAAAAGGATAATCAGAAGTACATGCACACTTGAGGAGAACATTTTATGAATTATTTTGTAAGGCTTTTATATGTTTTACTATTGGTAGTCTAGAAATATATGTCTACATGTATACTTTTTTGAAACAAAAATGAGGAGCGGCAAAATTATTTTCATTGTTAAAAAAATAAAGAGCTCAATGGAGCTCGGTCTCTGTAGGCACTTTTCGATGGTGAGAGTAGCTACTATTGTTTATTTCTGGATTTCAAGATGCATGCAACAACTCTCTCAAATAACTCTTCGCAAGGCTGTTAACGCTACAACCCACCGTGTACTTTCCAGTGATGGGTCTTTACGAGAGGCTAAGCTAGCTAGCTAAGCTAATGTTAGCTTGATGGAATTATCTTTGATGCTTGCTGCAGCTGGCCAAATAGGATTTGGGATTACACTCCTATATGATTTACACATGGTGATTATTTTAACAGCTACCTAAGGCTAGATCAAGTGGTACCTTGCTTTGCTGAAGGGGTTCTGGTCAGTTCACACTCCCATCCGTGCTTGCGCACAATTGATCATTGATGGAAACACATGTCTAGCTCTCTCAATTGATGGAAACACATGTCTAGCTCTCTCAATCATTGGTCACCTGCCGCTGCAGACAACATATAGACCCACAAGGCCTTCCCAACTACGATGCTCTATATAACTGAAAATCAGTTACATATAAAAATAAGATTGTAAACCACAATAAGCCTGACTATTATATTTCAAGATTTGTTGCATACACTATATATATGAATGGTATTACTGATGGAAGTATGTTAGTGTCGATTGGAACTTCATTAACACACCTGCTAGTTTGGAATGAATTGAACTTATTTGGTTTATGCTAATTGTAAATAAAACATGGTCCTATATATGTGTCACAGAAAGAAATTCAGATAGAAGAGAGAAAAAGATGGGAAAACTCACTGTCATTATATATAGCCCAAAAATTAAATCTAATTATCTGATCTGACAACAAAAAGTATACAATCTAGCAGTTACATATATGGAAAATATTCAGAAAATTGTTTTCATTCTTGGTGATCAAGTCGATTGCATAGTTATTTTCATGCGATCGACTTCAAGGATGAAAACAGAGTAGAGATGACCGTGTCATTAGTCCGGTACAGTTCCTTCACACGACAGCTTCATGACACCCACGGTAACCTATGTTGGCACAGGCATGGCCTTGACAACGCACACCTCGAGTATTTTCTGACGACGGCACACGTACAACCTACAGCCGATTACTTTCCAGCCGGTAGAGTGGAGGCCTGTCGTACGTAGAACTGTTTCGTCAAGATAGGCAGGATGTATATGGCGAGGTGCACACTAAGCCTGAAGCAGCTAGTCTAGCTGCTGGATGGTTCACGGATGGTTCATGCACGTACAGGAAGCTAGCTTAGCTAAGCTAGCGATCAACTCAATACAAGCTAGCTCAATGCCTTGATCTTTCGATGTCACCGAGACACAACGTAACACACACACGGAGACGCTGATTTGATGGCTATAGGCCACTAGTAGAAAACGGGTCATTAGCACCGGTTTATAAGGGCCTTTAGTGCCGATTATGGAACCGGCACTAACGTTTCGGCACTAAAGCCCCCCCCCCTCCTTTAGTACCGGTTCAGCACGAACCGGTGCTAAAGGGGAACCACGTGGCACGAGCCAGCTTCGGGGGCCGGGAGCCCTTTAGTACCGGTTGGTAACACCAACCAGTACTAAATGGTTGTGGGTTTTTGTTTTATTTTATATTTTTCAATTAAATTTGTGTTATCAATTTAATTTAGGATTGTTTTACGTTATAATGAGTTGTAGTCGTCATCATCATCATCATCGCATATTAATAAATAAATAAACTCTAGCTAGCTAAAAATTATCATAGTCTTCTAATTACCACTATTTAATCATCATAGTCATTACCGCGCTAGCTATCTAATCATCATCAACGCTGGCTAGCTTAAAGAGGAAACATTCACTTTGTAACAGAAGCAAAGATATCATCAAGTTCAACATAATCGTGACCAAGATCGAAGTTCAGGACACGGACATGAGACAAGTACTAATTAAGAGCATGAACTAGTAGCTACTGATCCTGCTGCTCCCTCTCAGGTAGAATAGCATAGAACATGTATAGCTCTCCTGATTCATCATACTGGAGCATGCAGATGAATCTGTCTCCTAATCTTGGGTTGCGCTTCACCTTACTGCCCCCTAGTACTTCTCTGCGATCGTTAACAATTTTGCTCCAATCTTTCACTATTAAGCATTCTTCGCTTTCAGAAATCCTGAATGCACTCATGTGCAATGTAGGAAATCTTGGTCGTAAGCTAACCATTGACATGCGACCTTTTGTCTCGATCCACTAAGGCACAACTGTCATCGGAAGTCCCTGTTGAACAACATCGTATAGTAATTAATATACTAAGCAATGAAAGTTTAGCTTCAAAAATAATGTATGCAAAAGATGCACTAATTAAGGACAAATATTTAAAATCTTACCATCTTTTGATTATAGATGTGACCGTAGTTCAATACGATCACCATTGGTCGCACGTTTTGAGTACTAACATTTCTAAGTTTAGGAAAAAAATTTGTCTTGACAGTATTAAGATCCTCAAGCCATGAAACATAATGACTTATCTCCTCGCAATTTAGTTGAGCCCCGGGGCAGTAGTAGGTCCTGTCTACCAAGCGCCGGACATGTTTGCTTGAACCGAAATAAGCTGACAATACAAATTAGTTGTCAACTATTTTTGAATAAACTGTATGAAGAAAGACATAAACATATGCATGCATGGTTGAGAAAAACTCACCAAATGGTAGAACTGGAGGCGTTTGCACATCGACCCAGATGTCTATATTACCTTTAATATCATCTTCCGGATGAATATCAAAGGTGATAACCATATCAGGCTCAAACGCATAAGCCTTGCATAGTGCTTGCCAAGTTTTGCATTCAAAATGGGTGTATGTGTCTCCATTATATAATTTGACGTTGAAAGTATACCCATGCTCCGTCTTCAAGTATACTCTCTTTACCTCCATATCATCTATAGCACTAAAACCTATCTTACCCAAGACAAAAATTCTTGCATGGCAGGGGATGCGCTATAGTAGAATAGTGAAAATTTAAAATTATAAGTTGAAGCAAATGAAGTATAAGTTTTGCATTTAAATAATAATTGACAAAGTGACTTACTGTATCAAATTCGAATGTCTCATCCAGCTTGATGCTGAAGCGCCTACCATCAACAAGGAAATTTTGGTCGCACAGGCCGCGCTGGTCTTCACAGTGTTCGCACAAAATAAAATCTTTTTCGTCGTCAGATGACATTTCCTATGTTCATATAGGTGAAACATTAAACACCTATATCTAGCCAAATATATATTCATCTAACATCTGACATTAATATATCTAACTATATATTCAATTGACATTACTATATATTTAACTTTTCTATCTAATTCATCTAACATTCGACATTAATCTAACATTTATATAAACTCAAAATATATAAAAAATTAAATAAACAGAAAAACTCATTAACAAATAATATTTTAATTAGATCATCAAATCTCATATACCTAAATTTTCTTACTAAAATAAACTAGTTATATTAATTATTCAACTAGTTCTAATCTCATATACCTAAATTTTCTTACTAAAAATAAACTAGTTATATTAATTATTCCACTAGTTCTAATCTCATATACCTAAATTTTCTTACTAAAAATAAACTAGTTATATTAATTATTCAACTAGTTCTACTCTCTAGTTCGACAATTTTTCTATCTAGCTAGCTAATTCATCTAACATTCGACATTAATCTAACATTCGATCATCTAATTAACTTTTCTAAAAAACAGAAAATAAGTAAAAAAATTGTGTGTGTGTATGTGTGTGTGTATGCATGTGTGTGTATACATACGTATATATATGTGTGTACGTATGTGTGTATGTGTGTGTGTATGCGTGTGTGTGGTATGTGTGTGTGTGTGTGTGCGGACCCGTACGCCGCCGCCCCGTACGTACGAGCGGGGGCGCCGGCGTACGGGGCGGGGGCGCCGGTGTGTGTGTATGTGTGTGTATGTATGTGTGTGTATGTATGTGTGTGTATGTGTGTGCGGGAGCGAGAGAGAGACATACGGCCGCGGCGATGGCGACGGACGGCGGCGGCGTTCGGGGCGGCAGCGCGAGACGTCGACGACGACGGGCGGCGGCGGGGACAGCGACGATGACGACGGACGACGGGCGGCGACGACGGGATCAAGCGGCGCGCGCGACGGAGGTTGGAGACGAAGTGGGGATGAACTGAAATTTTCGTAAGAGCTATATATATATAGGATGGGCCTTTAGTACCGGTTGGTGGTTCCAACCGGTACTAAAGGCCTATTTTCGCCAGGCCAAGCGGCGGGAAACGAAGGCTTTTAGTACCGGTTGGAGCCACCAACCGGTACTAAATGGGGGGCCTTTAATACCGGTTGGAGCCACCAACCCGTACTAAAGGGCTTGCGCTGCCACCCTAAAGTTTAGTCCCACCTCGCCCGGCGAAGGGCAGCCGCACTGGTTTATAAACCCAACCGCGGCTACCTCTTCAAACTCCTCTATATAGCAGGCTTCTGGGCCTAATTAATTAGGGCACGCTGCCCTGTGGGTCTGCTGGCCCTCCTGGGCCTGCATTTGCACACCCTAGGTCTGGTAGACCCACAGGGCAGTGTGCCAACAAATTTGCTATATAGTTTTTTCTTTTCTGCATTACTTATTTTCTTTTATTTATTTTTGAGTAGTTTTTATATAGTTTTTTCTTTTCTGCATTATTTATTTTCTTCTATTTATTTTTGAGTAATTTTTTTGTATGGTTTTTTTATTTTCTCAATTATTTATTTTTGTATAGTTCGAAACCCTGATACTTGGAAAGAGTTTGTCCAATTTGTACACGAAGTGCGTCCAGTTTTTGCCGTGACCCTCTCTACTCTTTCGCGCATGCTATGCGGGTGATATGATGATACCATGCCAAGTTTCAACATTTTCAGGATTCATTTTGTAGTGATTTTCAATTTCACGGTCATTTAGCTCTCTAAACAATTAGGTAAATGACCGAAAAACAACAAATGATGTCAGAACATGTTGGAAATTGATGACGCCGCTTTAAATGCTGCAGACTGAACACAAAAGAAGTCCGGAGTTTAAATAAGTTATTAAAAATAAAAAAGAAGTGCAATGCTGGTTAATTTGCTTCAAGCCATTCAGAATAGTGTAGACTGCACTGCACATAGCTCAGTGCAATCTATACTATTCCGCAAGGCTTGAAGCTAATCAACATGTAGGTGAGCATTGCAAATCTTCGTCATTGTCTGTGCACTCACGGCTTATAAACTGCTCATACTGCCTCTCTCTTGGCGAAGATCACAAGATAGTTTGGTTAAATTGCATTACTTGTAAGTCCAGTTAACATGGATGCTTATGATGCAAGAGCAACAGCAAAAGTGAAAATTTGGCACAAATAGGTAGTTGTGTAACTAAAATAGGTAGGAGGAGAGATAACTCTTATGTCACAAAATAAGTTGTATCAAACCTTTTATGTCGGATCTAGAACAAACCAATCGGTATCGCCATCATACAGCCCAACCGTGGCTCGTGATGCATATATATGCATATCAAATGCACGGTTGGACGTATGATGGCGAATCCGAATGATTTGTATTCAGTCGATGAAAGAAACACACGATCCGTGTGATTCTTCCTGATTGGTGGGATGCACATTAGTACCCACTCCGGACTCCGAAACTCTGATACTTGGAAAGAGTTTGTCCAGTTTGTACACGAAGTGCGTCCAGTTTTTGCCGTGACCCTCTCTACTCTTTCGCGCATGCTATTCGGGTGATATGATGATACCATGCCAAGTTTCAACATTTTCAGTATTCATTTTATAGTGATTTTCAATTTCACGGTTATTTAGCTCTCTAAACAATTAGGTAAATGACCGAAAAACAACAAATGATGTCAGAACATGTTGGAAATTGATGACGTCGCTTTAAATGCTGCATACTAAACACAAAAGAAGTCCGGAGTTTAAATAAGTTATTAAAAATAAAAAAGAGGTGCAATGCTGGTTAATTTGCTTCAAGCCATTCGGAATAGTGTAGACTAAACTGCACATATATAGCTCAGTGCAATCTATGCTATTCCGCAAGGCTTGAAGCTAATCAACATGTAGGTGAGCATTGCAACTCTTCGTCATTGTCTGTGCACTCACGGCTTATAAACCGCTCATACTGCCTCTCTCTTGGCGAGGTGGGACTAAAAACAGCTTGCCAAAATCTCATTAGTACTGGTTCGTGGTAAGAACCGGCACTAAATGGTGATGGTGGGGCCATAGCCTGAACGCAGGCTGATACAGCCTCTTCAGTACCGGTTCGTGGCATGAACCGGTACTAAAGGTTCGCCACGAACCGGTACTATTGATCGCCGCCATGAACCGGCACTAATGTACACATTAGTGCCGGCTCTAATTCAAACCGGCACTAATGTGCTTCACGTTTGACCCTTTTTCTACTAGTGGGCCCGTGTCGAGTCTGTTTTTCTTTCTTTGATCTAGGCCACAAAATCTTTCAGGTACAAGTATATATACGATCCAAGCTAGCCTAGACCTATACTACTCGGTGGCTTGTTCATGTCCAACCCGGACAATGACTGCGTGGTTGCATCATTTACACCTCCTCCGCCTCCGCATCAAACAATTGTAAGATTGATTCAGTGGTTGCCCTTGAAAAATATATATTGGGTTGTTGCATGCATGGCTCGAGCCTGGAACATGACAGGATCAATTATGATAGAGGAAAAGGACTGGGGAGAGACACGAATTGACATGTGACATTGAAGCAGGACATACACGAATTTGGGAAAAAGAAAACTAAGCACCAAGGAGCTATGTACCTAGACCTGAGCGAGGAGGCTGTGGGCTGCTGCTTGTGCGAGACGGCGCAGAAGAGATGAGGTGTCAGGGATTTAGAATCGATGGATGTTTTTTAGAGCGATCGTGGTGTTTTTTGGAGCGATCATGGTGTTGTTGGATAGGTGATTTTGGAAAGATGGAGTTTGAACGGGAGGAGGAGGAGCT